>NW_021228262.1:0-1290 GCF_002162155.2 Triticum dicoccoides | reverse complement strand
CAATGCCATATTACGACAGAAATACTAAAAAGATAGAAAATTGAAAGTAACATGATATGATTACCTCAAATAAGAACCAAATTCAACTGACTCCATCGACAACAATAATACTTAAGTACCCTTCAGTTGTTGAATCTTCAGATCCCTTTCTATCTTTTTTCTCCTTGTTTGAGCAACTGACAAATGCTTCTTAAGCAACATGGCGGGCTAATGTCCTAATATTATGGAGAAAAAATTATTCAAGGAATTAGAAATTTATACATCGAATGATTTGAATGATTGGAACCCTAGACATGTGCATAGAATGACAAAAAAAAGGATGGTTGAATACATACTATGAAAGATTGAATTCGAAAATTATACATTAAAATTTGGAACTTCGTGTACACTGAAATTAGAGGATGGATCATGGATGAATAGTTGAATACGTTCTAAAAAAATAAAAGAAATGACTGAAATTGGGGTTTGCAGGGATGGATTAGGAACATGGTACAGAGAGTTATGCATGGATACGTATACTACTGCTGTGGGCTGCGCTCACTACTCACATACATACGTATACGTACTGCTGCGGGCTGCGGCTGCTGGATTGCCGCACGGTGGGCGACACGCACAGCGGTGACCGAGGCGACCACAGCGACGAGTGGGCGAACAGACGAGCGAGGCGTCCGCGAGATCTTCGATTGATTTGTTTCACAATCGAAACGAGCGGCCCTGCCGTGCGGCGTGCGTGACGCTTCGCTAATCGCTACCTGCTATTTGATGGGCCTACCTCATCTCGTTTTTCTTCTCTCATCAATTTTTTTCTCACCTATTTTTGCTTGGCTATATTATATATGTGCACTACATCCAGGGCCGGCACTGTGTTTCGGAAGGCCCTAGGCGAATTCGATGCCATGTGCCCCTATGTCCTAAGATCATATATATGTATGCGCGTGCGTGGTACTTAAACTTAAACATAATAATTGTTGAACAATGCCATATTACGACAGAAATACTAAAAAGATAGAAAATTGAAAGTAACATGATATGATTACCTCAAATAAGAACAAAATTGAACTGACTCCATCGACAACAATAATACTTAAGTACCCTTCAGTTGTTGAATCTTCAGATCCCTTTCTATCTTTTTTCTCCTTGTTTGAGCAACTGGCAAATGCTTCTTAGGCAACATGACGGGCTAATGTCCTAATATTATGAAGAAAAAATTATTCAAGCAATTCGAAATTTATACATCGGATGATTTGACTGATTGGAACCCTAGACATGTGCATAGAATGACAAAAAAAA
>NW_021228261.1:0-982 GCF_002162155.2 Triticum dicoccoides | reverse complement strand
CATTACCGACATAATCATTTCACTCTAGCCCATCACCCAGATGAACCAGACCTGACACAACTCTAAGCATAGCAGGCATAGCAAGGTAGGAACAACACATACATATGGCTCAATCAACTCCTACACATGCTAGTGGGTTTCATCTAGTTACTGTGGCAATGACAGGTCATGCAGAGGAAATGGGTTCAACTACCGTAGCACACAGCAGTTTGAATCGCGTTGTCTTAATGCAGTAAAAGAGAGCAGGAGCGAGAACATGGGATTGTATCGATATGATCAAATGGTTGGTTGCTTGCCTGATGGTTCGTTGCACGGATACGGTTCTTCGTTAGGGTAATCACGGTACTCCTCGGGGACAGATCCTGTCGCAAAGGATAACGATACACAGGCATCACCAAACAATGTGCAACAATATGATGCATGCATGAAACATGGCAATATGAGTGTGTTGGGCTAATGCAACTAAAGCCAGAAGTGTTTGAGCAAATTTGAATCAAAGATTCAAATTCCAAATTCAATTATGGCCATTTAAAGTGCTTTTCCTTGTTCTGATTAGAACATCAATTTAACTTGTTTGATCATGCATGAAAATAGTACAGATGGATAGATTGGATTTTTCTGATCATTTTTCATATATAATTTGTCCAATTTGGAGTTACAGAATAAAAGTTATGAATTTTTGAAGTTTAACTAATATTCTGGAATTTCCTGATTTAATTTAAATCCAGAAATTCAATTACTGCGTCAGCATGACGTCACAGTGACATCAGCAGGTCAACATGGCTGGCTCGGGTCAAACCTGACGTGTGGGGTCCACACGTCAGTGACACAGGGGCTAATCCCGTGTTGACCCGGGCTGGTTAGCTTTGACTAAGCCCTGGGGCCCACTTGTCAGCGTCAGTAGGTGGTGGGTTAGTGGCTAACTAACTAGGCCACGTCAGCTCGCCGGAGTTCTGGCCGGCGGCGACCAACAGTGCGGCGG
>NW_021228260.1:0-1581 GCF_002162155.2 Triticum dicoccoides | reverse complement strand
GGTGGGCATCTTGCAATAAGAAATTCTAATTATTTGAAAACTAGCAGATAACATCGACGCTACTAATTGTGAGTTTCCATGGTGTGGGGTTCTTTTAGGTGCTTCTGAATGTTTGAATGGAGTTGAAACCTACTCCAGAAACTAAACTACACATAACATTTTGTGCAGCTGTAGGTATATCTTGATGCAAGGTAGTCGACTTAGTCACTTGCAAATATCATTCTCAAGATGACTGATGAGACATAACAAATGTGAAAAGCCCCCGCAAAAAGGAAAAAAGGTATGTGACAATTGATTACTGCAAAATCTCATGATAAACCAAAATATTACACATGGTGCATTGTGAAACTAATATAAAGTTATCAAGCAGCAGACCGGTTTCTTCCATGACATGAAACAAGCGAACAATTCGATGGTGTAACAAACAAACAATTCGGATACAGGTAAAACTTGCCCTGCACTCCATTAAACTCCAGAATGGGCTCACGGGGGATGCGAGGGGGATAGGGGGAGAGGAGGAGGGGGAGCTCACGGGGGCGACGAGGTCCGGGTGGTGGTGTGGGTGCTCCGGCGACGGTGGTGTGGACGGGGCGGCGTCCGGGCCACCGGCGACGAGGGCGGCGGGGCGATGGCGAGTCGGCCTGGCCACCGGAGTCAGCCGGGCGAGGTCAACGGCGAGCGCCCCCTCTTCCTCCTCCTTCTCCGTGGGGAAAGCGGCGGGGCGGCGGCGTCGGGAGAGGAGAGGGCGGCGTCGCGGCGTCTCACGGCGTCGTGGCGGCGTCGCGGCGTCGGGGCAGCGTCGAGGCGGCGGGGCTGCGGCGTCGGGAGAGGAGAGGAGAGGGGAGGGGAAGGGGATCGAGGGCGAGGGCGAGAAGGGGATCGAGGGCCGGGGAGGAAAAATATGGATGGGGGCACAATACTAATGGCGCACCACCCCCCGGTGCGCCATAAGTATATCCACACTAATGGCGCACCTCACCCTGGTGCGCCATTAGTACTTTTTTTTATTTCTGCTCGAGCCAACAGGTTATCTCCCACCTGACCTGATCCACACCAAGTCCCCTCTACTAGCTCGATTGGTCAGTAGCTAGTTCTCACACCAGGAGGTCCTGGGTTCGAATCCCAGGCTCCACAAATTTTTTTTATCATTTAAAAAGCTGTTTGATACTTATTTGTGTTTAAATATGTTCAAACTTGTTTAAATAATAACAGTAATATTTTTTTATAAGACAGTAGCATTTAAAAAGCTGTTTGATACTTATTTTTTTTATAAGACGGTGCGCGGGGTGCGGGGGGTCGGCGGCGGCGGTTGGGTAGGGGAATCGAGGGTGCGGTGGGTCGGCGGCGGCGGCCGGTGGACTTGGGGGGTGCTCGGCGCCGAGGGGGACCGGATCTGGCGAGGTGGGATAGCGGTCGAGATGGAGGGGGATCGAGGTGGGCTCCACAAATTTTTTTTAGCATTTAAAAAGCTGTTTGATACTTATTTGTGTTTAAATATGTTCAAACTTGTTTAAATAATAACAGTAATATTTTTTTTATAAGACAGTAGCATTTAAAAAGCTGTTTGATACTAATTTTTTT
>NW_021228259.1:0-983 GCF_002162155.2 Triticum dicoccoides | reverse complement strand
TACATGGACTATAAAATTACAGGAGTCCTTCATTGGGTTTCAATTACTTACTTCATCAGCGGCCTGCCGCCCGCTATCTCGTTGCCTCGGTGTCATCTCAGATCTGCATCAACCACAACATGGCATGCTATGGTCCTATGACTTGAGCTCTGTGATGACCAAACAGTATTGCAAGGGAGGATATGGCAGTTGCAGCTGCGCGCCATGAAAATCAAATGAAGAACCATGGAAATTGGAACATCCAGAATTCAGTTAAATGATAGATCATTCTACACTGACAAACCCTAACTTATTACCCCTATCTGTAGCACCTCGGCCGGACAAACAGATTGTTTAGCACCTCAATTGGTTGAGTTACAAAACCCTATAATGCATCGAGGGAGAAGAAACTTACTGGTGGGGAGAGCAACGACGACTGTACGGCACGGAAGGGGGCGGCCAGCGTGATGAGGTGGGCGGCTCCGTTCAAGCAGGATGAGGTTGGCGGCTTCGTGCTGTCGGGTTGACGCGGTGGATTTGAGCACTGCCGGTGGGGCAGCCTCCCACCTAGCCGTCGCGCGCCTCCGCCGTCGCCACCTCTGCTGCCAGCATCGCTCGTTCCCTGAGGGCCGAGAGAGCGAGAGGAAGGGGGACGGGGTTGACTGTTGAGCACGGCAAATGGGCCAAAACAACGCGATACGAGCCCAATTAACCACAGGGGCCCAAAAAAGCTACCGGAGTAGCTGCCCCTCGGACGGCCCATCTCGCGAAAAACATCCCAGGAAGATCCAGTGGCCAGGAACGGCCAGCACATGAAAACGAATGGTCAAGATGTTGAGTGCGTGAGAGGGCTGGGATGATGCTCAGTTTTAATATATCTAAATATAGGTATAACACTTCATTCTCCAATAATTTTAGAGACTGGCTGTGCTTTTGTTGCGGTGATTTTTGCAAATGAATTTGATGATAGACCAGCTCTGCACGATCTGAAGAAGGAAGCATGG
>NW_021228258.1:0-1015 GCF_002162155.2 Triticum dicoccoides | reverse complement strand
TTTTTTTCTTTTCTATTTTCTGCAGTTTGTTTTGATTTAGTTTTAGACACTAAATCATTTTTTTATAAATTCTGTAGGTTTTTATGTGGCTTGCTAAAATATATACAAAGCCACTCACAAACTTCCAGAATTATTGGAGTCATATTTAATATATATTAAATATAAATCCAAAGCAAATAGTTATTGGATTAATTCAAATGGCCAAAATAATTATCTCTGTGACTCCAAAAATATTGGTTTGAATTTTACCTCTTACCAATATTTCTATGGAATAACAGGAACATTTTCTTGGACTCATTTGAGAAGATTTAAATGTTGGTTATTTTTAAAGGTTTCCTGAGGCTTTTGAAAATTCCTCAATTCAAATTTCATTTGAATTTAAACATGATGCACACATGGAAGCAAGCATAGGTCAGGCCAGAACTAGGGATGTGACAATTTTTTGCACGACGTGGGCACATGTGCTATAGGAACGATGGTATTTTTTCATAATTTTTGGTGATGGAGAAGTTTCCGAAAAATTCCCTCTACGCGGATTGCCCTTCGCGCGTCTACGGCTGTGGCCGTCGGCCTCCGGGGGCTAGCATGCCGCCAAATCTTGCGTAGGCGGCCTCTCACAAGTCTTGAAATGTTGTGGCGGTTGCAAACGCCCGGCACGCGTGTCCGGGGTGTGCCCCCCCTCATGGACGGCGCCGCCGCCGGCACCTGGAGGGGGGAAACGGACGCGTGGGGTCTACACGGAGGGGATCTTGCTGTGGGTCTGGCCCTGATGTTGCTCCAAAGTGTTCCTATGGGCTGACCTAACACAACCGGGTGGGGAGGTCCACTGGTCAAAGCCCGTCCGTGCAAAGTCAAAGGGCTAGATCCCGTGGTCAAACGCTACAGGGTTAGGCGGGACGGGGGCACTGGGGGTAGCAATGCAACCGGAGCGTCGCACCGGGCCTTCATGCATGCGCGGTGGTGTGGTGGCATGTCCGAAGAGGTGGGACGCGTCTCCGGTGTGTGCCCCCCCCCC
>NW_021228257.1:0-6667 GCF_002162155.2 Triticum dicoccoides | reverse complement strand
GACAGTCACTGTCGGTGTCAAAACCGGCGGATGTTGGTTAGGGGGTCCCGAAATCTGCGTCTAGGCGGATGGTAACAGGAGACAAGGGACACGATGTTTTTACCCAGGTTCGGGCCCTCTCGATGGAGGAAAAACCCTACTCCTGCTTGATTAATATTTATGATATCGGTAGTACCAGAGTAGATCTGCCACGAGATCAAAGAGGCTAAACCCTAGAAGCTAGACTATGGTATGATTGTTGTTCGTCCTATGGACTAAAACCCTCTAGTTTATATAGACATCGGAGAGGGCTAGGGTTACACAGAGTCGGTTACAATGGGAGGAGATCTACATATCCATATCGCCAAGCTTGCCTTCCACGCCAAGGAAAGTCCCATCCAGACACGGAACGAAGTCTTCAATCTTGTATCTTCATAGTCCAGGAGTCCGGCCAAAGGTTATGGTCTGGTCATCCGGACACCCCCTAATCCGGGACTCCCTTAGTCATGATGGGCACGGCCTAGGCCTGCTATCAGACAATGCTCGAAATGTCATCCCTGCAATAGCCCCGAACCTAAATCCGGAACAGGTTGCGTTGCCCGAGGACGGAGGACTAGACCCCGTCCCACAGGCCGCATACTCATCGGTGGTGGAGCCGAACACATGTCTCACCTTTGTGGAGGCCTGTAACCCCGGGCCCCCGGACTCGTATCCGGTTATTGGTTCCGATCCGCATATCCTCGAGCCAGGCCGGGCTCCGGTAATGGAGTTTACCGCTGCGGAGATCTTTCAGCACTCACCCTTTGGTGACATGCTGAACTCGTTAAAGTATCACTCTTTGTCAGGAGGCTCTGGGCCGAACTATGTCCGGCCTGAGTTGTAAGCAGGTGACGAAGGAATTCGTTGCCCACCCACCACCCACTACATTGCAACGGTCGATGATTTAACCGACGTGCTTAACTTCGACTACGAAGACATCGACGGTATGGACGACGATGCAGAAGACTTACATGAGTCACCGCTCATAGGGCGGTGGACAACCACCTCTTTATACGATATATATATGATGGATACTCCGAAGGAAACAAATGCTGACGAGGTAACGGAGGACAACCCCTCAGAGGGAAAAGCAAAGTATGGGTGTCTTCGGTGCCACTCCAAGCCCCGCCACATCAATGCCGGTCCCGGAGATCAAAACAATCCGGATGGTGCTGAAGAGGAATACAGCCTTAATCAGCCTACCTTTAAGCAGGCCGGACAGGCCATACTGGGATACTTGGAGAGGGACAACTATACACCCTCCACCGAAGACGAGGTAAGCCTCGGCAATGACGAATTCAGCGTGCTTGAAGATCCAGTGGAACAAATTCGCTTCAAGCAACGACTCACGACCACGGCAAGGAGCCTCCAATGAATCAAGAGCAGCTTAAAATCAACCAGCATTTGCTAATGGATAGGTGGACCAAGATCCTGGCCACCGAAGAGTATGGACTCGACCACCCTAACAAAGGGTATACACGGCACAATGGGCTACCTCAACCTAAGCAGGCGATCCAAAGACACACAACCCGACGTCCGCACACCACCACAGTCCAAGACAGCAAGAAGGATACACGAAGAGGCATCCTCAAGCCTCGGCGCTACGGCCATAAACGTCAAGTCAGGGAAGCTGGTGCCAAGTTCAGCAACTCCCAGTCCTGGCAACGGACAAAGAACAGCTCAAGCCTATTCGGCCCGAGCCACAAACTCAATCAGCCATGTGAAATTCACGGTACTCCAAGAAGGACGGCAAAACATACCAATAGAGAATGCCGGATCTCCAAAACAAAGAGAATGGTCGCGTGCCGGAAACAATGAAGGGAGGCATCTAGTCAAGAGACCCCTTAGGGCACAACAGTACGGCCCATCGTCCCTATGATACAAACCACAACAACTCAATTGCCATACCCCTAGACCTAGTAGTCCAGGGGCTCCATAACACACAAAGCCCCCGCGGGTATAAACCTACAAATAAACACCTTCTATAAGGTGTCCGGTGCAAAGGCCAAGTTCATTGGCCCACCGCTCTAACAGTTGTTCTCAGATAACAAAAAAAATGCCACGCCATCAGCGCACTCCCCTCATACAGTAACCAACCGTATGCTAACGGGATGAACTACGTTGACTAGATTCCACGTGGTAAACCATTAGGCCAACGCCGGTGATATACTCACGCCTATATACAAGGCCGAAACCTCGCCCTTAGAGCGGAAATCATACAATTGCCATAGTAGCAAGTCGTGCATGCCTATCAATATTTTGATATGACAGCCATCTATCCGAACACCCATGGAGGAGTCCGGGCTACTTCTCGGTATAGCGGTTGGGGTCACCAGGGTCCGATCAGGAACCTTTAGACCAACCACGGGAGGACGCCCGGCTGCCTCCGAGCATTTACCTTCACAAACTAACTTTTATGCAGAACAGGATTGGCGGCGTGGAATCGGCCCAGACACATAAGGACATGACTATGTAGGTAGAAGCGGCAGTTTGGATTCACTTTCGATCCATTCAAAGCCTCCTCCAGTCCGGCCATCACAGGTTCCGCCAAAAACCATTCCTTTTTCATCAACATAAATCACACTCATATGCATAGACATATCATCCTACTACAATGCATAGACTTAAATAACATGTACCGGTCGTTGTCTATCATCGACGCCTCTTCACAACAAAATGGCAGCCGTCCTTCGTGTTACGCCCGGCTATGCCAGGGGCTTCACAGTACTGCACTAAATGTCCGACCACCTTTTCGGCCGCTCGGCACCCCGAACTTATAGCACTCTATGCATCAGCTCCGAATCATGTCTTGGGTCATTGGTTTGGTTTGCCCGGCTCCCATGTTCTGGTACCTTACGTTCCATTCCGTTGGCTAAGGTAGCGCTGGGATAACTACTGCGATTGTGTCCCGGTTCTGCCGGACGAGCACCTCAGTAGAGAAAGCCGAAAACCGACTGTCATGATGCAGTGAGAGCTGGTCACACTACAAAAAAAATACACTTCCGTGATGATACGTGTTTGTCACAGTAGGTCGTGTTTTTTGTCATGCATGTACATCCATGACAAATTTATGACAGAATCAAGATAGTCATACATGTGCTGTCGTAGAAGTGTTTCATGACATTACCAAAATTATCATCACGGAAGTGTCCACTTCCATGACGATAAATCGCGCGTCACGGAACTGCTTTCGTCAAGGCTGACCAACACGTGGCATCCACCGTAATGGAACACCGTTAAGCTATTGGGTCGGGTTTTGTATCCGATAACCCGTTAACAGCCCCGACCAATGGGAATTTTCCACGTGTAAAATCATCATTGGCTCGAGGAAACACGTGTCGGCTCACGGTTGGGACAGATATCATCCACTCATTGGACAGAAGGCGCCTATGATACGTCGACACATGGCACGGCCCAACAGAGGCCCATTCCTGTGAAAAGGCCGTCCTGTTTGACTTGGTCAAAAGGTGGCGGGCCGGCCCATGGAAAGCCTGTTAACGACCTGTTCGCATATAGCCCATTTACAGCACACTAACCCAAGGCCCGTTACGCCCTATCCGAATTAGGCCCAATAGCGTCATCTGGGCCATCCAATATGATTCCAGCCCGTTTTCACTTCTGGCCCATGTATGGCCCATGACGTCTTTCGGCCCATATGAGGCCCCATGTAACTCTTGGCCTATTAACGACCCATGGTGAAACTGGCCTGTAATGAATAGTGTATCACTTTACACCCACTAACGGCCCATGGTGAAACTGGCCCATAATGAACAGTATATCACTTTTTACCCATTAGGGGCACGTTATTCAGTTGGGCCATTTCCAGCAAATGTTATCTTTCGGCCTTCTCAGAGCCCATTTATTCTTGGGCTCATTTCCAGCATCCGTTTATTTACGGCCCGTTACTGTCATTTTCTACGTGTGGGCCAAATTCAGCCCGTGGTTACATCGGCCCGTTTGTGGTCCATTAATACGTTGGGCCATTTTCACAGCGTCATCAAATACGGCCTATTAACGATGGCCCATTATGTTCATACGGCCTGTATAATGCCCATTGATGATACGACCCATAGGAGGCCCATTGTTTCTACAGCCGGTAGAAGGCCCATTGTTTCTACGGCCCGTAGAAGGCCCATTGTTTCTACGGCCCGTAGAAGGCCCATTGTTTCTATGTCCCGTAGAAGGCCTGCTGTTTCTATGTTCCGTAGAAGGCCCACTATTTCTACGGCCCGTAGGAGGCCCAGTGTGACTACAGTAAATATTAGCCCATGGTTATTGCGGCCTAGTTTTAAAAAGAACTGCATTGACTACAAGCAAACAAATAAACAAGACAACAAGGAAATAAATAAGGAACCAACTTATGCTAGGCTATCACGGCTGTTACACATATTACATCCACTGGGCATCAAAGTTCGCCACCAGTGCAAATATAGGGAACAAAGCAGCATATCATATACACTGGTTGTCAAAGTTGGCGACCAACGCAAATAAATGCCGCAGCAAAACAAATCCAGAACTGAAACCACTTCAGAAGATCTCAAGAAACAATATCCTGGGTACCCATAATGCTGGCAAGATGCTTAGCCGGCTTATTAACTTTCTCTTGTTTGGCGCCTATATCCTCCAGCGCTTGCTGTTGCACCAGAAAATATGCATCTGAATTCAGTAGGGACTTCCTCAGTCCTTCAGCTTCCTTTCACAGCACATCTGATTGATGTCTTTCAACTTGAAGTTGAGACTCAAGAAGACGAACTGACTGAGGCAGCGAGTTCGAGGAGCTTGTGCCAGATGTAGTGGCCAGTAACTTGAACACTACATCAAGACAGGACTTTTGGTTCCCTCACTGTCGTCAAGATAGTTTTTATCAGCTTTCTTGGAGACCAACAGGGATGTCTCACTATCTTGAAGATTATCTGCATTACTTCCTTTACCATTGGATAATGCAGTACTGTTCTCCAATATTTTGTCCGCAATCTAAAAGAGAAACAAGCAGACACATCACATGTTTACCATGTTGTATATGAAACTCATTTTGGTAAATGAGTTCAGTAGTAAAGTGGACAGGATAACAACATGAAACAAACATATATCTATGTGCCATGGTCACTTTATGGTCTATGTCATTCTAGTTTTTGTTGCCAAATCAAGATAGAGACACAATTCAAATTATATTTGTTCAAGACAAAGCAGAATAGACAGAATATAAGTGTGGGTAACTATAGAGCAATAACAGGCCTTGTAATGTGCATGACATGAGAACATAACTGTTTATTCAATTGAAACTGAAATCAACATAGAGCAGCATGACTTGCTCAAGTGGATTTCTTTCCTGCCACCTTAAGTTTAAATTTCTCTTTATTTTATTTTATTTCTTCTTTACTTTTGGTTACCTCTTGTAATCATGTTGTTGTAACTGTTGTCTGGGTTTTAATAAAGTTTTGAAATGCTGTGGGGGTTTCGCCCCACAGTTCACAGTAAAAAAACATAGAGCAGGTTACAATAGCAAACCAGTTAAAGACACAGGTTTAAAACATACCTGTTGCGCCATTGGAGTTTCAATTCCATCCTTCAAATTTGAAAATAGTTGGTATGAGTAAATACAGTAATGCAAGAGCAAAGGAGTATGAACCATAGCTACAGAACCTGACCTGAGAAAAAAATCTTCTTCTCCTTTAAGCGTTGGGTTGGGATTCGGAGTCGTGGTCCTCGTGCTTTGGGCACTGCAGTTCCCTTACTAACTGCTCGTGTTTGGGTGCTCTGTGGTGGAGACGGTGCTATGTCAACTGGAACTGGGTTACTATCTTCCGGGGTTGGGGTTAGAAGGGGTGTAGCTGGTTCTCTATCCAACTGGGTAGGAGTACCATCTGCGAGAGTTTGGGTTATGTGTGGTGGATCTGGACCTTGGGCAAGTACAACCGTGGTTCTATCTGCATCAACTGGTAGCACTATCTTTTTTGAAGACCGTTTTGTTACTCCCTTAGATACTGCCATCATGCTCTTCAATTCAAATGGCTGATAAACAAGAAAAGTAAATGAAAGTATAGACATTGTATGATAGACAGGTGCAATGGATAGTGGGGAATAAAAGAGGGCATGATATAATTCATATTTATGTTGTCTAACCAAACAAGATAGCATGACACAATTTCACATATATGATGGTTAACTAAACAGGATAGCATGACACAATTTCACATTATGATGGCTAACTAAAAAATATGGAAAGACATAGTTCAAAATATGAGACTATGTAAACATGATGACATGACATAACTATATAATGTGTTTATTAAATAGGTTGGCATGCCATAATTCACATACTTCATGGATAGAATGCCATAATTCTAAATATGATGACTGTAAACACTAAACAGGATGAGATGATATAACTATATGATGTCTTTATTAAATGGGTTGCCATGACATAATCCGGATAGATGATGTGTATGCACTATGTAAACATGATGGCATGATATAATTCAAATATATGATTTATATAATAAGCAAGTAAGCAGATGGCAATCTATATATAATGTAAAAACTAAGCAATGCAAGACAACATGCATGACATGGGTAATATAACCCTGGCAAGTTTGAGCATAGACCTCAGGGGGGAAATAGGACTGGTCATTAGTCTCTGAATCCTCCT
>NW_021228256.1:0-1636 GCF_002162155.2 Triticum dicoccoides | reverse complement strand
AGCCGACGTGGGTGTAGACCACGACCTACCTAAACACTTAAGCCTCTAGTCCAGGTTTATCGCCTATTCAGGTTCCATCCGCAGGGAGTCCGGCCGAGGTTTCCCATACGGCCCCGAACGATGTGAACAGGGTTCCCGAGATACCTAACGGGTATTCGGTACACCGTGCCACGTACCTACCGCATCACAGCCCACCCCTACGGTCAGCGTTGTCCACGGCCTCCAGTAGGCTACAAACACCAGAAACTACTTGCAACTCCTGGACAGAGAGCTAGGGTGAATAAGAAGTCGAGCGGGGTCATATTTCAGGGCCCAATGCATGGTAGTAGCTGTATCTTAAATCACACATACAGATCTCAGTGCTTAAGGTCGGCTTCAATGAAACAACCCACCATGTACTCCTACATGGCCTCTCATCGATACCTTTACCAAATCGTGTTCATCACACCACTCTCATTACCGACATAGTCATTTCACTCTAGCCATCACCCAGATGAACCAGACCTGACACGACTCTAAGCATAGCAGGCATAGCAAGGTAGGAACAACACATACATATGGCTCAATCAACTCCTACACATGCTAGTGGGTTTCATGTAGTTACTGTGGCAATGACAGGTCATGCAGAGGAAATGGGTTCAACTACCATAGCACACAGCAGTTTGAAACGCGTTGTCTTAATGCAGTAAAAGAGAGCAGGAGCGAGAACATGGGATTGTATCGATATGATCAAATGGTTGGTTGCTTGCCTGATGGTTCGATGCACTGATACGGTTCTTCGTTAGGGTAATCACGGTACTCCTCGGAGGCAGAACCTGTCGCAAAGGACACCGATACACAACCATCACCAAACAATGTGCAACAATATGATGCATGCATGAAACATGGCAATATGAGTGTGTTGGGCTAATGCAACTAAAACCAGAAGGGTTTGAACAAATTTGAATCAAGGATTCAAATTTCAAATTCAAATATGGCCTTTTAAAGTGCTTTTCCTTGTTCTGCTTGAAACATCAATTTAACTTGTTTGATCATGCATGAAAATAGTACAGATGGATAGATTGGATTTTTCTGATCATTTTTCATATATAATTTGTCCAATTTGGAGTTACAGAATAAAAGTTATGAATTTTTGAAGTTTAAATAATATTCTGGAATTTCCTGATTTAAATTAAATCCAGAAATATAATTATTGCGCCAGCATGACGTCAGCATGACGTCAGTGGTCAACTGCGGCTGGTTGGAGTCAAACCTGACGTGTGGGGCCCACACGTCAGTGACAGGGGGTTTAAACAGGGTTAAATTAATCCTAATTACTAATTAGTGGCGCTGGGGCCCACTAGTCAGTGTCAGGGGGTTAACTAACAGTGGTTAGCGCTAATCCTAATTAGCTACAGGGCTGGGCCCACCTGTCAGGGACTCAGGGGGGGTTCCTGCCGTGGTCAAAGTGGGTCAAACCCACCGGCGACGTGACGCCGGCGAGGCCCGAGACGGCGGCGCGATGCGGGATCGCGCTACAGGGCACGGGCGAGGCTGTGCTTGGGCTCGTTGGAGAGCTCTTGCTCCCGCGCGTCGAACGGTGGTGGTGGCCGAGCCTGGGGTGGCCGGAGTCGACGGCGGCGAGCTCGGCTGCGGC
>NW_021228255.1:0-998 GCF_002162155.2 Triticum dicoccoides | reverse complement strand
TATGGCTCCTGCCGGTTGTCATACTCATCGACATGCAAGTCGTGAATCCTATTACAAGAACATGATCAATCTCATACATCACATATCATTCATCACATTCTTCTTGGCCATATCACATCACATAGCATACCCTGCAAAAACAAGTTAGACGTCCTCTAATTGTTGTTGCATGTTTTACGTGGCTGCTATGGGTTTCTAGCAAGAACGTTTCTTACCTACGCAAGACCACAACGTGATATGCCAATTGCTATTTACCCTTCATAAGGACCCTTTTCATCGAATCCGTTCCGACTAAAGTGGGAGAGACTGGCACCCGCTAGCCACCTTATGCACCAAGTGCATGTCAATCGGTGGAACCTGTCTCACGTAAGAGTATGTGTAAGGTCGGTCCGGGCCGCTTCATCCCACAATACCGTCGAAACAAGATTGGACTAGTAACAGTAAGCATATTGAACAACATCAACGCCCACAACTACTTTGTGTTCTACTCGTGCAAAGAATCTACGCAATAGACCTAGCTCATGATGCCACTTTTGGGGAACGTAGCAGAAATTCAAAATTTTCCTACGTGTCACCAAGATCTATCTATGGAGAGACCAGCAACGAGTAGAAGGAGAGTGCATCTACATACCCTTGTAGATCGCTAAGAGGAAGCGTTCAAGTGAACGGGGTTGATGGAGTCGTACTCGTCGTGATTCAAATCACCGATGATCAAGTGCCGAACGGACGGCACCTCCGCGTTCAACACACGTACAGCCCGGTGACGTCTCCCATGCCTTGATCCAGCAAGGAGAGAGGGAGAGGTTGAGGAAGACTCCATCCAACAGCAGCACAACGGCGTGGTGGTGGTGGAGGAGCGTGGCAATCCCGCAGGGCTTCGCCAAGCACCACGGGAGAGGAGAAGAACTTGGGAGAGAGGGAGGGGCTGCACCAAAGGCATAAGGTGTGTTTGGGAGGCCCTCCTACCCCACTATATATAGGGATCCCAAGGGGGGGGG
>NW_021228254.1:0-1161 GCF_002162155.2 Triticum dicoccoides | reverse complement strand
GAGAGAGATACGTGACATATTGTTTTTTTAGATTGAGTGGGCTTGTGGGAGAGATGCGTATGTGAGCCTTTTTCTACGCATGAGACATTGAGATATTTGAGTTGTGAGGGAAATATCTACAAGATTTTGTTTTTGTTTTTGGGAGAGATTCATGAGAGAACTACACCGTAATAATTTGGCCCCATCTGATCAACGGCTCCTAATTACTGATTAACGTGGGAATTTCTAGGGAGTCCCTAATTAGTATAGGTATAGATTATAGGCAATTTAGAAAGAACGACATACGAGCATGAATAATAGACAACTTTGAAGTATTGGTGAGTTCGTTAGGTGAATGTTAGACAAAAATAACTACGACACAAAATGTAGTGAGAAGTTGCATATTTTTAGCACTAAAGTTGCCTCTAGTATAAGGAAAGTTGCCTGTGAAGGTGATGTGATGTTATCTACCTCTGTTTGAAGTTGATCTCTCTTACTGGTTAGTTGCTTATTAGTGCTAATTAGTTACTTTTACTGGAGCGGAGTTGCTTCTGTTTAGCACTAAAATTGCCTCATCTAGCATTAAAGTTGCTTTTGAAAAAAAGATTGAAACGTATTCATGTGGGGTTTACTTTTGAAGAGCTCCTCGTGACGTGGCTAGCCAACACCCGTGCTCAATAGCATTGGCGGGCAGACTCCCTCCGAAAATAAAAGCACAAGGATCTCATAACATCCATCCCAATATGGTTTTAAAAATTAAAATCATGATATACAACTTAGATCCCACAAAAACATTTCAACATTGTAGGCAACTAAGGTCCATTTATGGACAACTTCCATAGTATGGTAGGCAATCGAGGAACACTCGTAGGCAACTTGCTAGCGAAAAAAGCAACTTGGTGTCTCAGGTAAACAACTTAGAAGCCATGTTAGAAAACTTTGCACTCTGTGGTAAGCAACTTTCACAGCATGGTAGGCAATTAAAATATGTACAACTTAGTTTGTGATGTATGCAACTTAGAAAACATGGTAATCACCTATTACACTGCTGCACACAACTAACTAGGAGGCTACTAGGATAATTCACTTATACATTTGGTGCAATTCATCTAGCATCAAAGTTGCTCATGTTTAGCACTAAAGTTGCCTCATCCAGCATCAAAGTTCTTTTGAAAAAAAAAA
>NW_021228253.1:0-523 GCF_002162155.2 Triticum dicoccoides | reverse complement strand
ATGTTTGGGGCTTTGATTATGTGGGGCCTTTTCCGTCCTCTAATGGGTATACACATAGTTTAGTTGATGTTGATTATGTTACTAAGTGGGTAGAAGCTATCCCAACTAGTAGTCCTGATCTTAACACCTCTATTAAGATGCTTAAAGAAGTTATTTTTCCGAGGTTTGGAGTCCCTAGATATTTAATGACTGGTGGTGGCTCACATTTTATTCATGGTGCCTTTCGTAAAATGCTTGCTAAGTATGATGTTAATCATAGAATTGCATCTCCATATCATCCACAGTCTAGTTGTCAAGTAGAACTTAGCAATAGAGAGCTCAAATTAATTTTGCAAAATACTGTTAATAGATCTAGGAAGAATTGGTCCAAGAAACCTGATGATGCATTATGGGCCTATAGAACTGCATATAAAAACCCTATGGGTATGTCTCCGTATAAAATGGTTTATGGTAAAGCATGTCACTTACCTCTTGAATTAGAACATAAGGCATATTGGGCTATTAAAGAGCTCAACTATGACTT
>NW_021228252.1:0-2969 GCF_002162155.2 Triticum dicoccoides | reverse complement strand
GGCGGCGGGGCGGCGTGGAAACAGCGGCGGGGGCCGGGCGGCGCCGGATCTGATGCGGGCGGCGTGCGGCGGGGCGGCGGCGGACGGGCGGGAGGTCACGGGTGGGCAGGCGGGAACGGAAATGAAGTGGCGGTTGGGCGTTCGCGAGCGGCGGCTGGTTTTGGACCAGATGCATCTCGTGATGTATATTTGCATCGCGAGGTGTTGCATTTTACATCACGAGGAGGCCGCGGTCCAATTTTTTTCTATATGGACCGTCTGTTGGAGCAGCGTTTTTTGCCCCAGACGGTCCAAAAATAGTTATTTTTACATTTGGACCATCTATTGAAGATGCTCTTATTTTGGGACGGAGGGAATATTTGCTAGCTTATGTGTAGTGTAGGAATAATATACACACATAATACTAACGCGTTTCTTCTTTCAGAAAAAAAACTTGTATGCGTTTCTAGTTGCCATGCAAGTCTGTCTGCAAAAGATGGTCTCTACATGCATTAGTCACAAACATACTAGTGTATAATTTTGGTCATAGTAACATCTAAACCCTCCCTAATGTTAGTTATATCCAAACAAGCACTTCAATAGAATGGGTTGGCCATTTATTTAAGGACAGTATAACCGCACCACATTCCAGCTCTCTCACGCATTCATGCTCTTGGCTGTCGGATTTCGTTGATAGACTGTTGCTGGTCGTCCGATGCGCCTTCCCTCACGTGTGGGCTGCTATTGGGTCGGCTGTCCTATGGGCAGCTACTCCGGAAACTAAATACAGGCCCTCTCGTTCACCTATATGCATGCTTTAACATCCGATCCCTGATGAACGGTCATCCAACATTTCCTCCCATTGCCTACGTGACCGCTCCTCTCTCTCGTTCCCCAATCTCTCATCTCTCGCACTATGTAGGTTGTGCCGCCACCGTTGTTGGATCGCTGCCTTCGTGTACGCCTACCCTCTCTGTCCTCCCTCTCCTGTCTTCCCTAAAGGCACAGTAGGGACATCTTTTTCTCGAGCCCGCGGCAAGCTCCATCCCCAGATCGGTGGT
This sequence comes from Triticum dicoccoides, assembly GCF_002162155.2. NCBI lineage: Eukaryota > Viridiplantae > Streptophyta > Magnoliopsida > Poales > Poaceae > Triticum > Triticum dicoccoides. The sequence goes on along the minus strand of NW_021228252.1, from coordinate 1,929 downwards.
GCACTAAACCTTTGAAGCATCCCTAATGTTCGTAACATCTAAACCCTCCCTAATGTTCATTATATCCAAACAAGCACTTAAATAGAATGGGCCGGCCATAGTCTATCATTAGTGTTAACCACCCGTGCTAAACCGCAACTGCACAATGGGCCCTAGAGTATCAGAGGACAGCACTCGTAAGTGAGTTACTTATACGCTTGGGGCATTTGAATGGAGAGGCGCCTATGCGGCCGCTTAGAATATTAAAATAATCAATTAAGAAAAATGAATGGATTTTTTTAGGAAAGGAAGAATGCCGCCGGCATCTGCATCAGAATGATGCATGCAGCCATTTAAGAGGTGTTCCATGCATGATCCGCGTGAGACGCCCACGGACCAATCAGAATGCAGTACATGCATACAATGTTATGACCATCTAAATTGGTCATGGTTGACTAAAAATAACATGTTAAAATCATGTAATCTATTTTATGATCTCAGAAATTCAAAGGAATAAAAAAACCTTCTGAGCCACCAATTGGGAACTAGCTTTCAGGAAAATAACAAATATGGAATGGCAAACAATGTAGCCTAAGGGAGTTTTCATTTTGTTTGGACGAAAAATCAATTTTCCATTTTTTGAGTGCCCAAAATGAGTTTTTTTGTGAAGGATCTACCATATATTTGTTGTAAAATTGGACCAAATCAATTTTTTAAAATACTAGGATATATTTAACGCATAACTGAGGAAATGGTTGGGTGTCAAAAGTTTTGATCCACCTTTAGTGAAAAAGACAAATTTTCGCCGATTTAGTTGGAAGCGGGTCAAATTTGAACTGCAACTGCCTCATAGTTTGCTCTTTATTTTTTCCAAAAATCATTTCTATGTACATAAGTATCTATTTAATCATAGAAACGCCAAAAGTTTTTCAAGATTCAACCACTAGCTAGGAACGGTCAAGCCCGCCGTTTTGACCGCATTTTGAAACGGGAATAAAAAATTAATAAAAAATCAAAAAATTAGAAAACCTTCGCATTGTGTCATTATATGTGACCAAGTTACCAGGAAAAATAATAAACTTGTAATACGGTGATTATTTTAAAAAAGTGTTCTCTGAAATGAGTTGTCGTGTGTGAAGATTCATGGCTTTCAAGCCAAATGATCAATCTTATGGCCACATTCATGGCATAGTTTGTTCAAATGACCTCATATCGTGCACAAGGATGCATCTTCGAATGACAAACAATGTTGCCTAAGGAAGTTTTCATTTTCTTTGGACGAAAAATTCATTTTCCATTTTTTCGAGTGCCCAAAATGAGTTTTCTTGTGAAGGACCCATAATATATTTGTTGTAAAACTGAACCTAATCAATTTTATAAAATACTAGGCCATATATAATGCACAATTTACCAAATGGTTGGGTGTCAAAAGTTTTGACCCACCTCTCGTGAAAAGACAAATTTCAGCCGATTCAGTTGGAAGCGGGTCAAATTTGAACTGTAGCTACCTCATAGTTTGCTCTTTATTTTTTTAAAATCATTTCTAGGTACATAAGTACCTATTTAATCGGAGAAGCACCAAAAAATTACAAGATTCAACCACTAGCTAGGAACAGTCATTCCCGCCGTTTTGACCGATTTTGAAACGGGCATAAAAAATTCAAAAAAATCAAAAAACTGGAAAACCTCCACATTGTGTCATTATATGTGACCAAGTTTCCAGAAAAAATAATAAACTTGCAATATGGTAATTGTTTTAAAAAAATGTTCTCAGAAATGAGCTATCATGTGTGAAGATTCATGGCTTTCAAGCCAAATGATCAATCTTATGGCCACATTCATGGCATAGTTTGTTCAAGTGATCCCATATCGTGCACAAGGGGGCATCTTGGAATGGCAAACAATGTTGCCTAAGGAAGTTTTCATTTTCTTTGGACGAAAAATTCATTT
>NW_021228251.1:0-2512 GCF_002162155.2 Triticum dicoccoides | reverse complement strand
GTGTTCCAACTATACCATGCTCCATTAAAAGAAATTATGTTAGAACTGCTTTATGTGATCTTGGAGCCGGTGTTAGTGTTATGCCTCTCTCTTTATATCGTAGACTTGAATTGAATAAGTTGACACCTACTGAAATATCTTTGCAAATGGCTGATAAATCAACTGCTATACCTGTCGGTATTTGTGAGGATGTGCCTGTTGTGGTTGCAAATGTCACTATCTTAACAGACTTTGTTATTCTTGATATTCCCGAGGACGATAGTATGTATATTATCCTTGGTAGACCTTTTCTTAATACTGCAGGGGTGGTTATTGATTGCAACAAAGGCAATGTCACTTTTCATGTTAATGGCAATGAGCATACGGTACACTTTCAGAGGAAACAATGTCAAGTTCATACCATCAATATTGAAAAATTTCCAACTATCATTTTTGGAGGTTTTGAATTTCCTCTCCCTACTGTCAAGAAAAAGTATGATATTCTTATTGTTGGGGATTTTCATATCCCCATTGAGGTAACTTAGTGTTATTCGAATTTTCTCTGGTTCGGTGTTATTCGGAATGAGTTTGTTAACAAGACTTGATCAACCTTGTTAGCAGTTCATTTTGATGATCACGACATGGATGAAACTAGAAGGCACAACCTTCTGTACCCTTTTTTTACTTTTTGTTATTTAGAATAAATAAGAAAAAATAGTATTATCCGTCTGTTTTCTAAATTATCCGTGCAATAAAAAAATAGTCCAAAAATAAAAGTGCTCCAAATGCCCTGCAAATTTAGTATGATTTTTTCTGGAATATTTGAGGATTTTAGGCACTAAAAACACTGCAGGAGGGCCAAGCACCAGGCCACGAGAGGGGAGGGTTCCCCCCTGTAGAGTGCGCCCCCCTGTCTCGTGGGCCCCTAGTGGCTCCCCTCCACTTATGCCAGCACTCACACACTCCGTCTTCTACCAAAAAAATCCCCATCCAGCTCAAGCACGAGTTCTAGCTCGTTTTGCTGCGATTTTCGATCTCTTAGCTCAAAGCTCCTTTCACAAAACTACTTTGGGAGATTGTTGCTTGGTATGTGACTCCTCCATTGGTCCAATTAGTTTTTGTTCTAGTGCTTTATTCATTGCAAATCCTTGCTGTCTTGGTGACCCTGTTCTTGAGCTTGCATGTTAAATTTTTGAGGTCCCAAGTAATTCTAATGCATGATATGGGCTCTAGGCACTTGTAGGAGTAGTTGCTATCAATTTTGTTTAGTTTCATGCACTTTTATTTTGAAGTTACTAATATTTCAGAAATTTTCAGAAAAAGAAATATGCTTAGGAGAATGTATCAAGGTGGTTAATCGACAAAGAAAGGGCCAAGGATTGCTATACGTGAGCAAGATGTTGAATTGCCGAGGAATGCATGTGTACGAGCATGTGAGTGGCCATCCGATGATTTTATGATTGAAGCAGGCTTCAAGGAGGAATTTGACGCGTATGCGCGTAATGCTGAGCTTGAGGACTTCTTACAAGATAAGTGTCCTTAGTACTCTCAATTGACTGATTCCTTTGTGCGGAGCTTTAAATATAACTGTACACGTAATTCTCCTAGTGTCCTATTTGATATTTATGATACATCTTACACCATGGACTTAGAGGATTTTACAACTACTTGCAAACTCCCGCAGTGGGGTAATATTAATGATCCTCCCAAATCTGAATTTAGAGATTTCCTTGCGAATATTACTGTGGGAGAATCTAGGGACGTAGCACAAGCTACCATAGGGAGCATTCATTTTCCTGCTTTACATTACTTTGCTCTCTTTATTGGTAGATGCATTAACGGTAAGGACGAGGTGTCTCACATGTGTGCACCTGATCTTTGTGTCCTCAAGAGTGTTGTGTCAGATTATAAAGGATATAACTTGGGGGCAATTGTTGCACGTAGGTTGCAGAATAACAGTAGAAAGGGAAATTTCTTTGGATGAATTTATGCAACCCATGTGGCTAATTTTCTCAATATAGCTCCACGAGAGGGGGATATGATTGTGCCTCCTGCTTATTTAGATAAAGAACCTATGTTTAGTCATCATTTTTTTGAGAGGAATGTACAATTCCTCCATTATCGACTAATCTATGATAGACGCAACGTCGTCCCTGTCACTCTTCCTGCTCCCTACCTTTTTGATTATTAGGCAAGAGGAAGATATGTTGTCACCAGGGAAGAAGCCACTGAATATGAGAGGGGAATGGAGGCAGGTCGCCAACACGCTGCTGCCCAGGAGGTTGTTGCCTCTGCATCTCAGTACAATCCCAGTTTCACTTATGGATATCAGCCAGGCGGTCCTTGGTATTAAATCAACTTAGACCAAAAGCCTAAGCTTGGGGGAGTATGTATTTCTCACCGACTTTACATTCATGTTCACACACTAGTCGTCGGTGCTCATACTCTTTCATTGTATTATTCATGCTAGTTTAAATTTCTTTTTCAAGTCTTCTTCTTGTGTGTTTGATAAACCTTGAGAAAAACAAAAAAA
>NW_021228250.1:0-1215 GCF_002162155.2 Triticum dicoccoides | reverse complement strand
CGCCCCCGACCTCAACGCCGCCCCGACCTCGACGCCGCCCTGCCCCTCCCTCGTCGCAGTAAACCCAGGTGAGCACGCCCGCTCCTCCCTCTCCCCTACCTCTGCCTAGGGTTTCTTTATATTTTAGTTGCATATTAAGTTTATTTTTATTTATAGTAAGTTTATTTTAGTTGCATATTAAGAACTAGGTACTAATTAGGTAGTAGAATATTTCTATTTTTATTAAATTTATTTTCAGTAAGAACTAGTTGAATTAATAGAACTAGTTAGTAAGAACTTGTTTATATTTTTTAGTTAAAGCAATTTTTCCCGCCTCGACGTGGACGATGCCTATCCCGCATCCTCGTCGTCGAGTCGGCGGAGGACGACACCTGCTTGACCAGATCGGCCATGTCCGGGACTGGGCTCCGCCGGGGTGGTACTGGGAGGCGCTACCTACGGGGGGCGCAGGTTGGTGAGGAGCCAGCCTGTCGTTGACCCGAACCTTCTTTGGTGGCGGTCGCATGGGCCAGTGACGATCAAGAGGCTCGAGGACTCCGCGGAGGTGGTGCGTCACCGTGTCAGTGAGGAGGACGCGCACGTCCGTCGCTACTTGTTTGCGTTGGAGCACATGCCGTTCTCCAATACCTGGCAGGTTCTCCGAGGATCTCACTGGAGCTATGATCCCGTGATGGTTCCTTCTCTGTGGGTGTCCACCGCCCGCGCCGATACCCGTCGTGTGCTAGGGTTCTAGTTGTATTAGTGATGTTATATGTATGACACTATTTGTGATGTATTAGTGATAATATTCGACGATGTACGGACGTATGAGATGATTTACTTTTGCTTATTGAATGCATGCTTATTTGAGTCCTATAAAATATTTTGAAATGTATATCTTGTGTTGCTCAATATCCAAGTGGCCCTTCATGTTTGCAGGTTACACCTCCGAGTGGCCTATGTTTTACCGGAGTGTTGATTCATTTCCGTTCCGGCAAATTTCAGGCGCTCGATATGTCCTATTTTAGCAAAGGTCATGCCTGATTTTTCCGTGAATTTTGGCATGACTTGTGCCAGAATATGTAGGAAATATCGAGTGCCCCGGATTTGTGTGTTGAGTATCTTGGTAGTTGTCTTCGATCGATTTTCAATTAATGTTTTAACTATGAACATAGGAAATGTCTGACGACGAAAAGGATTTCTGTATTTGCAAATACTGCGAAGACGAGCGCGGCC
>NW_021228249.1:0-1049 GCF_002162155.2 Triticum dicoccoides | reverse complement strand
CCGCACTCTGCCCTAGACGTCGTCGGCCTTGCCCTTGCCCTTGACGTTGACGTCGCCATCGCTGGTGAGGTCGACGAAGAAGGGAGCAGGGCCAGCCCACCCAAACGCCGCCTGGTACGCTGCCAGGGCAGCCTCCTCCGGCGTTTGCTGGGGCGACGGCATTGCGGCTAGCCGCGCGCGCTCCTCCTCTTCTTCAAGCTGGAGCGCCTCCGTGTCGCGTGGCTGCATCTGCTCGTAGTGCATCTGTCACGCGCTGTCGGCCTCCTCCTGGCGGAGCCAGTGCGCCTTCCAGCGCTCAAGGTGGGCCGCCTCCTGCGCCGACGTCACGACATAGTGGACAGGAGGCGCGTTGACCCACTCTCGGTACTGTCCTGTGCATGTGTAGGCCTCCTCCTACCAAGTGGTTGGAGGCGGGGAGCGCTTCCGCCTCGGCTCCAGCTTGGGCTCCACTGGCGGCGGCGGTGGCGGAGGCGGGACGAAGAGCGTGGTGTGGACGGAGTCCCCCGCTGCCGACAGGGCAAGGGCTTGCTTCAGCCCATCCCGGTGCGCGTCTTCCTCAAACCGGCCCGCCTCCCGCGCGTGCTGCAGGGCCTCCTCGAGGGCGGCTTGGTATTCCGCCTCTGCCTCCATTTCCTCAGGCTCTACCCGCGGTGGCGGCGGTGGAAACGGCGGCGGGACGGCGCCGACGGCTGCACACCGCTGCTCCCCGTGTTCGAGAGCAAACCAAGCCTCCCAGTTGGGAGAATCGGCGGTGTACTCGGGCATCCACCGCTGCTCCAGCGTGAGCTGCGCGCGGTGCCTGCGCACCTCCTCATCGTGTGCCCTCTGGCTTCGCGGAACCTTCGGCATCGGGATCCTCTACGGATCCAGCTGCCAGTGGTGCTGCAGCGTGGCGTCGGGGTCGGGCAGCGGCTGCCTGTACTCCGAGTGCCGCCGCGCTTGGTGCACCAGGATGTGCAGGCGCCGGCGAATTGGGCGGAAACGTGCTGGCGCAGGAGGAGGAGGGGAAGGAGGGGCATGGGACGACCAGGCGCCAGGGGTGCCCTTGC
>NW_021228248.1:0-1740 GCF_002162155.2 Triticum dicoccoides | reverse complement strand
TTTTGACACTAGTGTAGTGCCAAAAATGTTCTTATATTATGGGACACATGGAGTACTAGTATTTATTGCATTTGCCAAGGAGTGACCTCTTCCAATGAAATGGTGTTGCTAAGTTTGCTTCATTTAATTAGCTATAGACTCAAAATTGTCTTTTCACCTAGGTACACACGCTTAGCACCGTTTCTTCCTTGGGTCACCAAACTAGTCTCTCTCTTCTTGATTAACTTGCCACATCAGACTTTATGCCTATGTGGCAAGCTTAAGCACCTGTAGGAGCAAGTAAAAGTAAGTACAATAGTGCGCTTTACATGGCATTTTTGCATATGTGGAGGAAAGAGAGGCAAGGAAAAAGTGGATAAGTGGGCTCTCATGCAAGAGCCAGCCTCTACTACATGGTGGAGCATTGGGAGAGGCACCTGTATGGAGGTGGTGAGGAATCTGGGAGACTCACGCCGGTTATAGCGCCGCAGTTAAAATGATAATGGCAAGTCAAATCATGGGGCCCCACCTGTCCAGCAGTAACTCGCTGTCAAATCACACAACCCTATGTTTGCAGCAGCCTACTCCCTCGTCTACTCGCGTCTCTGTCGAACCGACTAGGCGGAACTGCCCGCCTACCGCACAGGAAAAGCCCCGCCCTCGAGTTTTAAATACAACTACATCCGCTTAAGAATCCAATGATATACTTTTTGTGACAAAGTAACTCATATTTAGTTAGTCAAATGGATGACCTAGAACTACGTGCAGGCCCTATAAACCGAGACGCCTAAAAATAAAAAAACTGAGATGGAGAGGGTAGTTCAGCACGTATCTTTTTAGATCAATATAGTCGGGATTCACCAAGGAGCAAAACCAAGTGGTAGGCTGCTCCTGTCGTGTTGGCATAGCAACTCAAGCAGGGTCAGTCCGCACACGAAATGGCGACACACTTAACAGGACCCCTTTGGCCGACATGTGGCTCATCCACCGTCTTGTTCCACGTGCGATGCACCAAATTACAGTTCAGAGCAGCGGTTGGAATTGGAGGCACCCCGGTTGTAGCGCCGCAGTAGTAGAAAATGAGCAATGAGGGGTCAAATCACAAAGCCCCACCTTTCCCGCATTAAGCTGGACGGACGAAGCAACCATCATTTCACTCTAGGGCGCAAGAGCATAAAGAAAAGAGAAAACAATGATGCGTGCGGAAGCTACCTAGGGCACCCTAGGGTAGGGGTATCCACTACAGATCCTTTTTTTTGAAAGCGCCTCCACTACAAGTCGGCTTCTCCCTCGTCCTCTTGAAGAAAACCGATGATGAGTGCGGCGGTAGGGTTTGTAGGAGTACTACGGCGTGCGGGGCCACGTCGTAGTAGACGGGTTCGAGTCGACACCTTAAAAATGTGTGGGCCACTTGGTTTTACGGGAACGAGGCAACATTTTGGGTTCGGGGACCAGTGGAGATATAGTACGTACAAAAAATTGTGGATGTAGGTTCGACCGAAAGGCAATGATGCATGGGCCCTGCATTTTGATATACCCGGGGCCGCGTGAAATTTTCTACTCTACTCAAAACTAGTAAGGTACACATGTATTGAACGCATGAGATTTTGAAACCAAATTATGAATAAATACACACTATAGCATGTAAAGCTTTGAGTCATATATGCATGATGTAGATGTTCGTTTAGTTCTTATAGTTCATCTCATTCAAAATCAATTAGTTTTATAAAAATGTTAAGATTCATGGGGTTGTGCATTGTA
>NW_021228247.1:0-869 GCF_002162155.2 Triticum dicoccoides | reverse complement strand
GTGCGTTCGTTTATTGTATTGTTGAACTATTTGTTGTGTTTAATTGCACTATTTGTTGTATTGAACGATAAAAACTGTTTGTTTGAGTTGTAATAAACGAAATTGAACTATTTATTTTTGTTTGTTTTGATCTGTTTTACTTCTGTTTTCGAATGCATATGTTGTTTGTGCGAGTCGCGCGCGCTGCTGGAGCGGCGCGCGCGCTGCATTTTAGCGCGGCTGCTGGAGCCAGTGCTGCGCGCCGCGCCAAACCAAGCGATACGCGCGCGACATATCTGTTTTTTGCGCGCGGCGCGACCGGCGCCTGTTGGAGATGCTGTTAGTAAATGGAACGGGCCCAATAGCACTGTCCAACATCTATCGGGGTATGTAGCATTGGAGTACTACGTGCAGGGAAGTGGACTGGGAAGCCACTCTCCCTGAGCAACCTGAATCTCAAGGCCGCGGAAGCAACGTCATCATCATCATCATCACGGCTCCAATGATGATTTTTTGCACTATGGATAGTGGTGAGGATGTCGGTGATCTCGTCGTCGAAGTGGTAGGCGATACCGAGCCGTTGCAGTGTGTCGACGAGCCTGAGCTTTGCAGGTTGGTCGTCACCTCCGCTCACCACCATCAGCCGCTCCCTCACTTCGGCCTTCAACTTATCGAAGCTCCTAGCTCGCAACCCATCCAAGCGTGCACGTAACTAATTGGCATAAGTATTTTCATCAGCTAATATATATAGTGGATCTATTTGTGCTGTATTATGAGACGATAATCACCTGATCATGGGTGTCATGTCTGCGATCGTCGAGCGAAAGCAGGAGGGAGTCGTAGTCCCAGGAGCTGGGAGCGTAGTTTGCTGACCGGCGAGCCGGCGGAGT
>NW_021228246.1:0-1397 GCF_002162155.2 Triticum dicoccoides | reverse complement strand
TGTTTCTACTTACAACAAAATACTTATTGTTGCTATTTTTAATTATTTTCTAGTTTTTTTGTTTTGCTTTCTGCATTATTTATTTTCTTTTGTTTTTTGCTTTATTTTTTTAATTCTTTTTGCTTTTAGTTTTAGAAAATTATAAACTTTCTGTTAGTGCCATTAGTTTTCAAATTTGAAAACACTTTTTTTGTTTTTTTGTTTTCTTTCTTGCTTTATTTATTTTATTTTGTTTCTACTTACAACAAAATACTTGTTGTTGCTATTTTTAATTATTACGAGGACCGAACCATAAGACATTAAAGCATTTCAAATGAACTATGAAAAAATTGAAAGTTGGCATGGTATCATAAATTCAACCACATAGCATGTGCATGTACCAAACGGACAATGGTATCATACTCGTGTGTTACAAAGTTGGCATGGTATCATCATAATAGTTGCGGGAGAAAGTCTTCACTTTTTCTTCGCTTGTGTCATTTTCTTATTGCGCCGTAACCATGGATAATCTTGATCGCTTATCAGGATGCTGGGGTCAGCCTTGACTTTGAAGGGAGGAATTTCATGAAACTTTTCATAATCTTTAGACATGTCTGTCTTGCCCTCCACTCCCACGATGTCCCTTTTTCTTGAAATAACTATGTGACGCTTTGGCTCATCGTATGTTGTATTCACTTCCTTATCTTTTTTTTTCTTGGTCTAGTAGACATGTCCTTCACATAGATAACCTGTGCCACATCATTGGCTAGGACGAACGGTTCGTCAGTGTACCCAAGATTTTTCAGATCCACTGTTGTCATTCCGTACTGTGGGTCTACCTGTACCCTGCCTCCTGACGGGTTGACCCATTTGCACTTAAACAAAGGGACCTTAAAATCATGTCCATAGTCAAGTTCCCATATGTCCACTATGTAACCATAATATGTGTCCTTTTCCCTCTCGGTTGTTGCATCAAAGCGGACACCGCTCTCTTTTGATCTTGGTTAATCGTGTAAAATGTATTCCCATTTATCTCGTATCCTTTCCAAATCGTAACAGTCGAAGATGGTCCCCTGGACAACAAGTACAACTCATCACAAACAGTGTTGTCACCTCTGAGACGTGCTTCCAACCAACTGCTGAAAGTCCTAATGTGTTCACATGTAATCCAGTCGTCGCACTGCTCCGGGTGTTTGGAGCGCAGACTGTTCTTGTGTTCATCGACATACGGGGTCACCAAGGTACAGTTCTGTAGAACTGTGTAGCGTGCTTGAGACCAAGAATATCCGTCCCTGCATATTATTGAGTCCCTTCCAAGCGTGCCTTTTCCAGTCAGTCTCCCCTCATACCGCGATTGAGGGAGACCTATCTTCTTAAGGCCAGGAATGAAGTCAACACAAAACCCGATGACATCCTCT
>NW_021228245.1:0-1121 GCF_002162155.2 Triticum dicoccoides | reverse complement strand
TGACGTGCACTCCAAGTTCTCTGGGTTGCTTTCCTTCCAAAAATAACTTCTCGAGTTGATTTCGTTCCGTTTTGACTCCGTCTGATATTCCTTTTCCTCGAAACACTAAAATAGGCGTAAAACAGCAAATCTAAGCTGGGCCTCCGGTTAATTGGTTAGTCCCAAAAATAATATAAAAGTGGATAATAAAGCCCAATATTGCCCAAAACAGTAGATAAAGTAGCATGGAGCAATCAAAAATTATAGATACGTTGGAGACGTATCAGCAAGTTTTACCTATAAGGCGCGGCTGTCAGGATCCCCGGCAAGCCACCCTTTTGTACCGGCCTTGCCAACAGGGCATGTAACCCTCTGTACAAAGCCAGCCACAGACCCTGAGCATAAATAAACGAAGAGGTGGCGCCCTAAGCTATAGCATGCATGCTAGATTGAGTCTCTCCCTCGGTTAGGGTTGATAGTGCTTAGCGGCGACTAACCCCTAGCATAGAGGTTGAGTTTGCGTCTCTGTCCTATCCATCCTCTTTGGTTCACAGGGTACATAAGTGTTTCCGCCAAGCTAAGGGGAAGGAAGAGAACAAGCCGTCGCTCCGACCCTGGCAAGCCAAACTTGCCGGGGGACTGAAGACACAAGGGCCCACCCACGGCGAGCTAGGGTTGCCGGGGGGCTGCAGATCCAGATAAGCCTTCTTATCTCCTGTTATGTGCTACATCTTGAGCTTGTGTTGGTTTTCCTTGAAGAGGAAAGGGTGATGCAGCAAAGTAGCATAAGTATTTCCCTCAGTTTTTGAGAACCAAGGTATCAATCCAGTAGGAGGCTCCTCAAAAGTACCACGCACCTACACAAACAAACAAAAACTCGCAACCAACGCAATAAAGAGGTTGTCAATCCCTTCACGGCCACTTGCAAAAGTGAGATCTGATAGAGATAATATAATAAGATAAATATTTTTGGTATTTTATGATATAGATTGGAAAAGTAAAGATGCAAATAAAAGTAGATTGAAAGCTTATATGATAAAGGATAGACCCGGGGGGCATAGGTTTCACTAGTGGCTTCTCTCAAGATAGCATAAGTATTATGGTGGGTGAACAAATTACTGTCGAGCAATTGATAGAAAAGC
>NW_021228244.1:0-805 GCF_002162155.2 Triticum dicoccoides | reverse complement strand
CCGTGCCTCTCGCGAAAGCAAAACCATGCCTCTCGTGAAAGCAAAACCGTGCCTCTAATGGAAGGATAAAAAATAGAAAGCACTTATTTTTTTTTCTGAGAGGCACGGCCAAGCCTCTCGCTGAAACAAAACTGTGCCTCTTGTAGAAGGAAAACTGTACCTCTCGCGAAAGCAAAAAGAACATGTTTTTTCTCGTAATTTTTTTTTCAAAAAATTTGTTTCGCCCAAAAGCTAAGAAAGACCCGTGAAAAACCAAAAAGGTGAAACAACACAGAAAAATCCGTCTAAAAATCCGAAAACGCATGCGGAAAAAAAATCCAGACGAAACGCCCAGAGCACGACACATGGCGGCTGCGCGCTCTCAACCCACACCCAAGTGATTGTTGGGAGGCTCCCAAACGAGCGATTGTTAACTAGTTGCTCACAATGCATTCAACGCGGTAAATCCCAAGGCTATGAGTTTGCCAGTGCATGCCACACTTGTCATTATGTTGTGCAAGAGAACATTTAAAACTTTAAAAACAAATCTCATTGACCACGAACTACTCGCAATGCCAAAACATATAGAGACTTTCGAAAAAGTAACCAAATCCTAGACATAAAATACTATTTAATCAGTGAACAGTTTTTCAAATCGACAAACTTTTTATTTTGAAATTTTTTATTTTCTCAGAAAGATCATGAACATTAGTTTTGTTTAGAAAAAATTTAAATTTATCAACAGGTCTCGAATTTATTAACTTTTTTTGACTCAACAAACATTTTTTAATCGATGATCTTTTTAAAAAAATTGGGAAATTTTTTT
>NW_021228243.1:0-1787 GCF_002162155.2 Triticum dicoccoides | reverse complement strand
TACATAGAGAGGCCCTCGACACGCTAGCTAGTAAGAAAATGAAGGAAACCATTAAGTACAGAAGTTCGTCATGCATACCGAGAGAAGTGATCGATCGACCTCTCCTTCTCTGAGAGATTGGTCGAACAACAAGTTTTCGTATTATCTATCCGACGCTACTGGCTACATACATATACAATATGTAAGATCTCTTACAATCCCCTAGCATTTGAAATCAACTTCCACATGGTATTCTCCGGCTTTATTGATGACGTGGTCAAGAAAGAATCCCGTCAATTCCTCTTGAATTGCTTTCATGCGATCTTGTTCTAGGAGTTGATTCCGCATCTGCCACGTCTAATTTGAAGAAGGGGGTTAATACATATATGAATGAAACTCAACAGAAATGATGGTGTCATAAAATGAAATTGTGAATATTATTTCTTACGCACTTCATATTGTCTTTTAGAGTAGCCCCGCTTATTTTTCAAAGTCGCGTTGTAGATGAACTCGCACATGTAGTATCCACAGAAATTATTCCCTTCTTCCTGCCACAAGCACTTTACAAGAAATAGAGGTCAATCAAACTGATAATGAAGCATTATAAATGGCATTGATGAAAGTATAGCTATAGAATCAACGGGAGATGCGCGCAACTAGCTAGCTAGTAGTACTTACTTTCGGGTATGTATATCGCAGCTCCTTCGGCTGTCCCGGAGCTTCTGCGGTGAACTGTTTCCAAACCCTGCAAGACAAAGAAAATAATTATTATTACTTGAGATATCAGGAAATGAATAAAAAGTTGCCGATATGGTGCGATAATGATCGATTGAACTTACTTGTTGAGCAATTTAGTCATGTCCGTATAGGTTTCGGGATCTTTTCGTCTCGAGTCTAAGACGGTTGCTAGTCCCCGCTCAAGCTTAATCTCCAGAAGAACATAGTGGAAGCTGCGCATGCATGCATAACTCATCAATTACATTACTATAACCTCACTCGAGTAATAAGGGAAACCAAATATGCACACGACAGTAACACTCACTTGAAGTTGTAAAGAAAGAGTATTAAATCTTTGTTTTGATTTTTGATCAACGATTGTAGCAAGTTGGCCTCGACCTCTGTGGCCTTCTTTTTAACCTGAAATTCATCTATGATATTTGTGTTAATGAACCCAATATCATATATTTCTTGTTTTTTGCACTCGGCGATCTTCAATCTGCATAATATAGTGAGGATAATTAATTATAAATACATACAATGAAAGAGCCGAGCTATATATAGAGACTTAATGACAGAAATAGTACTTACAGACAGTAGCAAAAGACCGTTAATTTATCGAGGGCCTTTTGATTGAAGAACTCAAAGAACTCCTCAAATGGAACAGGCAACAGATCAGTTCCAACGAGGTCGTGCTCCTCTTTTATTCTCAGATACAAAGTATTCGTCCACCCAGACTCTCTGCGGGTTTTCATGTACCAATTATGGAATCTTTGCATCATCGTTGTTAGAGATTTTTCATCTTTGACGAGAGGCTTCCCGTACTCGTATTTGTGTTCGTCCACCTCCAAGAAATCAAAATGTACATCGTCTGGCAGGTAATCTCCAAGATTGTTATAACCGGGCACCGTCCCTGGAGCATTAGCGACGATGTCGCTAGACACATTGAGTGGGGGGCACCATTGCTTTGCTTGTTTGCCAAGCTGGGCAATTTTTCCCCAGCTGCTTGTTCTTTTAACCTTTGACCACTGACAGTACTTCCTGACCGGTTAGCTTCGAGATATGTCTTTTCAGTAATGCGCTCATAGTTG
>NW_021228242.1:0-4418 GCF_002162155.2 Triticum dicoccoides | reverse complement strand
TGGGTGTATTTGTACTGAAATAAATAGAAATTTTTTCCTTATTGATGCACTGACCCGAGGCCTCTCCATAAATCCTCAAGATGTCATTTAGCCGGAGTGCGCTCGGATTACTTGCATTGATGAAGATGAGGCTATAATCTGCAAAAAGCAAATGGGTTACCCACGGTGATCTGTAGCTCACCCGCAGTCCTCTGTCAATGGTTCCACCATTGTAATATTTCAACAATGAGGACAAGCCTTCGGCACACAACAAGAATAGATATGGAGACACTGGATCTCCTTGCCGAAACCCTCTGGTAGGTGTAAAATATGGAAGTAGCTCCCCATTGATTCTGACTGAAAACCGAACAGAGGAAACACACTTCATTATCAACCTGACAAAGCCCATACTGAAACCCAAACGTGACAATATTGCTTCGAGATAATGCCACTCGACACGGTCGTAGGCTTTCATCATATCAAGCTTAACCGTGCAAGAAAAATTCTTTCCCTTCTTCCTCCTTTTCATCGTGTGGATACTTTCATATGCAACAAGTACATTGTCTGTGATGACTCATCCGGGAACGAACGCACTTTGCTCCTCGCTAATGATTATATCCATCATGCTGCGCAACCGGTTCATTATGGCCTTCGCTGCAATCTTATATAGCACCGGGCACAAGGCTATGGGATGATATTGTGTGATTGATTGGGGGTGGAGTACCTTAGGTATAAGTGTGATGGAAGTGTCATTCAGACCCGTAGGTAATTCCCCTCCATTAAGAAATTCCAAAACAGCCAAGATGACCTCATTACCTAATAAATCCCAGTGGCGCTGTTAAAACCCTGCTGTAAAACCATCCACCCCGGGAGCTTTTGAAGGTGCCATCTGAAACAATGCCACCTTGATCTCCTCACCCGTGTATGGTTTGTTCAACTCATCGTTCATGGCTGGGGTGACTCTTTCTGGTACATGTGATAATAGGTAGCTGGAGTCACCAAAACCCTGGGAACAATACAGATTTTGATAAAAGGTTTGCACCTCTTCCTTGTCCTCACTTTCATTGGCACAAGTGGAGCCATCAGCACGTCTCAATCCTGATATTCTGTTCATTCGTTTGCGTTGAGCTGCTTGAGCTTGAAAGTAGGAAGTATTTCGGTCTCCGTCTCGAAGCCATGGGACTCGAGAACGTTGCCGAAGCCATACTTCTTCCTGGTGTAATGCCTCCTTTAACTTCTTAACAACAGATTTCTCCTCCTCCGTCGGACCGGTGCCAATAGACCGGCAACGAAGGCGATCCAGCCTCTTCTGAAGCTGTCTGACAGAGCGCGTCAGACTGCCGAACTCCCTGGCTCCCCAGGGTTCTAACGTAGCCTGTAGGGTGCTCAGCACTGACCCTACACCACGGAGCCCTGGCGTACGCTGTATGCCCTGCCAAGTATCACAAACCAAGCGGTCATAATCTGCATGAGTATGCCAAACGTTTTTGTATCTAAACTGCTTCTTTTTCAGTGGAGACACCGGCAAGCTCTCTTTAATCTCTGCGAAAACAAAGCAATGATCAGACTCCACCGAGGGGATATGCCTGACATGTATATGTTGAAAGATCTGCCTGAAAGCTTCATTAGCAAAAGCTCGATCCAATCTGGTTTGACATACGATTCTCCAACTTGATGATTGTCCCATGTATAAGCCGTACCGGACCAGCCTAAATCTTGGAAAGAGATCTCATCTATGACCTCCCTGAACGCACACATCTGATTTTCAGACCTCGCTGATCTACTAAAGTGTTCAGAGGAGTACAGAGTTTCACTATAATCCCCCATGCTCAACCAAGCTGCATGTGGTAACAAATGAGTGTACGCAAGAACCGCCAGCAATGGTGCCTATCTTCTGCTCGCGGAGCTCCGTAAAAACCAGTGAAATGCCAAGCCAAATCTTGATTATTGCACTGGACAACCACGTCAATATGACTTTGGCTATAGTTCTTTAACTCGACTGTTACATCTTGCGACCAAAAAAGAACAATGCCACTAAGGCCGGCACTGTCTACAGCAAAACATCCACTAAAACCTAGCGTATGCTTCAAATCCTCAACTCTTTTTGCTTTAATTTTTGTTTCCATTACAAAGAGAAGAGTGAGTCCTTCCAACTTCACAATACTACGAAGTTCACGAACCGCCTCGGGGTTCCCAAGCCCCCGGCAGTTCCAGCTCAAGCAGCTCATTGATCCCGGCAGGACCGCAGCATGGTCTCTGCCGAATTTTCTGGAGTGGGTTTCTTCTTCTTCGGTTCACGAAACAGTCCATCTCCCTCAGTGTCATTGCTAGTTGAGGTTGTATCATCTCTGATCAAACTTGTTCCCTCACCATCAGCACATGTTTTCCCATCAGTAAGAAGTAAGTCCTTTGCCACAGGCCTATAAACCTGCGTGGGAGCCTCTTTGCGTTTTGGCGGTTGCTTGCTCTTATGCGGAGAAACCACTTCCTCTCCCGAATCCTTATTGGTGCTTGAGTTTTTGGTGGTCGCCTTGCTATGGGCACCTGCTTTTGGATCCCTGGAGGAGTTTTCATTGGACGCTTGCTTCTTGAATTCATCCGGTGCACGAAGCGAAGGGCCAAACGGCAGGTCCCCATTCTCATCGCGTGAACCCGGGGTTGGGCAGTATAGGTCTGAATGTCCCAATCTACCACAGGAGAAGCAGAAGTAGGGCAGCTGTTCATACTGGATATCATACAAATCAACCTTCTTTCTCCTGCCAGAGTCTATTAGTATCCATCTCCTGATTGGTTTTGCTACATCAATGGAAACCCTAGCACGCAGATATCCTCCATTGTGATCAAACTTCACCATCTGCGCATTCTTATCCATCTGCTGGGCTATTGGCTTCCACCATGCCTCATCCCTCAAATTGTAGGGTAAGTTTATGACCCTAGCCCACACTTGCAGCCGATCAAACTTAACTTCATCCGGCCTCATACACTCATCAAACTCGGCTAGAACCACAATATTCTTCTTTATATGCCATGGTGATCCACCCCATACTCGATCCTTATCTCGCTGATTTTCAAACTCAGCTACGAAGACGTTGACACCTGTAGATCGGAATTGCAGACCACGCAGGTTCCCCCACGCCGGCTGAAGGGCGTTGGTGATCGTCTGGATGTGAAACTGGTTTCTGTGCAGTATCTTGCCCGCCAGCAGCCACTTCGCTGGACCTCCATCGAACCGATCGTCAAGAACTAGAGGAGTCGCCTCTTCTTCAGAGATATCAAGCTTTCCTAGAGCTTCCTCTAGCTTCTTCCTCACATCAGCGCCCGCTTCGGGATCGCTCCCCACGGCGCCCTGGCCCGCCATCTGCGAAGCCTTCCCTCGTTCTCTTCTCTCTTCGCACCGGCGACGAGTCCTCGGGCAGAATCCCAATTTCACTCCGAAACCCTAATCGCCTTGGGCGCCGCCAGAGCCTTTAGGGTTTTGGGGAAAAACACATACAGTGGTGTTTTTGCTTGCGACATGCTCATGTTATCTCTATGCGCTAGTTCGCATCGGAATCGAAGCGCACAGCTGTATGGTGCGGTATGTGGCCCGTATGAAACAGTATTCCGTGCGAGGGGAAAACTGTGTTGGCCCATGGAACGGCGCGGTGCCGTTTGCACAGAACGGCCGACGTTGCCAGCCCACATCATGTACCAACCAGAATATTCTACTGAATGTCAGCTGCCACCACATCTTCACTTTTCCTGATCCATCGCGGAGGGTCAGATGCAATCGCGCAGCTGGGTGCTGCCACCGGCCACGGCCGCGCCGGCGGAAGTAGCTAAAATATTGTCACACTTTAGGAAAAAAAAACTACCAAATAGTCAGGATTTCAAAATGCATACGTACAGCAAAAAAAAAATAGAACTAGACATACCTAGATGGTAAAATTTGCCACAAACATATAAAATTTTCATATATCGATATCTCTATAATACAAAAAAAAATTAACCATGCTCTAACATAAATAAACTACCACAAAAATTGTGATGCCTAGATGATAACATTTCCCACAAACATATAATTGTTTCTCTAAAGATCACTGAAAAATTAGAAACTTTGTAATGGTCACATAGCAAAAAACTACGAATTTCAGCCTATAAAATAATGGCAAAATTTGGAAAATATATTATGGTCACATGGCGAATTGAGAAAAAAAATTAAAAAAATCTGAAACCGTGGTGTATCAAACCTAGTCGACTATTCTATTCTTGTGTGAAGTTTGTATGGTATTGAATCCCATGGTATTCTTAGTGAAGAAAATACATATAGATACCATACTATTCATCAAAGTGTTTCTTAATATATGTTCGATTTTCTCGTTTTTGCCCAGATTACCATGTTTATGATTTCTTCGTGAAACTTCATATGCGAGTATAACGCTGACTATGTATATTACAAA
>NW_021228241.1:0-662 GCF_002162155.2 Triticum dicoccoides | reverse complement strand
AACTAGGTATTGGATACCGACGATCGAATCTCGGGCAAGTAACATACCGATGACAAAGGGAACAACGTATGTTGTTATGCGGTCTGACCGATAAAGATCTTCGTAGAATATGTAGGAACCAATATGGGCATCCAGGTCCCGCTATTGGTTATTGACCGGAGACGTGTCTCGGTCATGTCTACATTATTCTCGAACCGTAGGGTCCGCACGCTTAAGGTTTCGATGATAGTTTTATTACGAGTTTATGAATTTTGATGTACCGAAGGAGTTCGGAGTCCCGGATGAGATCAGGGACATGACGAGGAGTCTCGATATGGTCGAGACGTCAAGATCGCTATATTGGACGACTATATTCGGACATCGGAAAGGTTCCGAGTGATTCGGGTATTTTCGGGGGTACCGGAGAGTTACGGGAATTCGCCGGGGAGAAGTATTGGGCCTTATTGGGCCATACGGGAAAGAGAGAGGGGCTGCCTAAGGCAGGCCGCGTGCCCCCCCATGGCCTAGTCCGAATTGGACTAGGGGGAGGGGCCGCACCCCCTCCTTCCTTCCCTTCCCTCTCCCCCTTCCTTGTCTCCTATTCCTAATACTTGGAAGGATTCCTAGTTGGACTAGGAAAGGGGGAATCCTACTCCCGGTGGGAGTAGGACTCCCCTAGCGCG
>NW_021228240.1:0-394 GCF_002162155.2 Triticum dicoccoides | reverse complement strand
GATGAAAACCAGAAATAACTAAGCTTTTTACACAGAGATTACTTGGTTAAACTTGGATTCGTGGTTGTATTGGTGATGTTTCTTTATCTGGAAAGCTGGATGAAATCCTAGTTTCTGAAAATTATCAATCCCTTTTAAAACCAATAAAAAAATACTTCATCAAATTTGAACTACAACCACGACCTTTATTTTGGATCGGATGGAGTAATACATGTCTCCAGAGGACAGGGCAATTCTGAGACTGGGACTCACAACCAACCTTAATTAGCTTGTCTTCTAGCTGTGGCCTGTGATTATCACAGTCACGAACACTGGCCTGTCCTCTATATCTATGTACGCATCATCATGTGGTGCAGACAAACAGCGTGTGCGTACGAGAAGAGAAGAGAAGAGT
>NW_021228239.1:0-599 GCF_002162155.2 Triticum dicoccoides | reverse complement strand
CCGCCGACCCCCCGCACCCCGCGCACCGTCTTATAAAAAAATTAGTATCAAACAGCTTTTTAAATGCTACTGTCTTATAAAAAAATATTACTGTTATTATTTAAACAAGTTTGAACATATTTAAACATAAATAAGTATCAAACAGCTTTTTAAATGCTAAAAAAAATTTGTGGAGCCTGGGAGTCGAACCCAGGACCTCCTGGTGTGAGAACTAGCTGCTGACCAGTCGAGCTAGTAGAGTGGGTTTGACATAGATAGGTTCTGGTACTACATAACCTTTTGGCTCGAGTTGAAATAAAAAAAATACTAATGGCGCACCACGGTGAGGTGCGCCATTAGTATGGACATGCTAATGGCGCACCACGGTGAGGTGCGCCATTAGTATTGTGGCCCCCCTTCGCCCGATCCCCCCTTGGCCCGATCCCCCTTCGCCTGATCCCCCTCGCCAGTTCTCTCCCTCTCGATCCACCGCCGCCGCCGCCGCTGCCCTCGCCCTCGCCCTCGCCCTCGCCCTCTCCCTCCCTCGCCCTCTCCTCGCCGCCCGGACGCCGCCCGGACGCCGCGCCGACGCCGCCTCGACCCCGCCCCGACCCCGCCGC
>NW_021228238.1:0-1317 GCF_002162155.2 Triticum dicoccoides | reverse complement strand
CCAGACTTGGGTTTCTTCTCTTGAGCAGCAACTTGTTTGCTGTTCTTCTTGAAGTTCCCCTTTTTCTTGAAACTGGTGGTCTTGTTAACCATCAACACTTGATGCTCCTTCTTGATTTCTACCTCCGCGGCTGTTAGCATTGCGAAGAGCTCGGGAATAGTCTTGTCCATCCCTTGCATATTATAGTTCATCACGAAGCTCTTGTAGCTTGGTGGCAGTGATTGGAGAATTCTGTCAATGACACTATCATCAGGAAGATTAACTCCCAGTTAAATCAAGTGATTATTATACCCAGACATTTTGAGTATGTGTTCACTGACAGAACTATTCTCCTCCATCTTGTAGCTATAGAACTTATTGGAGACTTCATATCTCTCAATCCGGGCATTTGCTTGAAATATTAACTTCAACTCCTGGAACATCTCATATGCTCCATGACGTTCAAAACGTCGTTGAAGACCCGGTTCTAAGCCGTAAAGCATGGCACATTGAACTATCGAGTAGTCATCAGCTTTGCTCTGCCAGACGTTCTTAACGTCATCAGTTGCATCAGCAGCAGGCCTGGCACCCAGCAGTGCTTCCAGGATGTAATTCTTCTATGCAGCAATGAGGATAATCCTCAGGTTATAGACCCAGTCCGTGTAATTGCTACCATCATCTTTCTACTTTGCTTTCTCAAGGAACGCATTAAAATTCAACGGAACAACAGCACGAGCCATCTATCTACAAACAAACATAGACAAGCAAAATACTATCAGGTACTAAGTTCATAATAAATTTAAGTTCAATTAATCATATTATTTAAGAACTACCACTTAGACAGACATCTCTCTAGTCATCTAAGTGATCACGTGATCCAAATCAACTAAACCATGTCCGATCATCACGTGAGATGGAGTAGTTTCAATGGTGAACATCACTATGTTGATCATATCTACTATATGATTCACGTTCGACCTTTCGGTATCCGTGTTCCAAGGCCATATCTGTATATGCTAGGCTCGTCAAGTATGACCTGAGTATTCCGCGTGTGCAACTGTTTTGCACCCGTTGTATTTGAATGTAGAGCCTATCACACCCGATCATCACGTGGTGTCTCAGCATGAAGAACTTTCGCAACGGTGCATACTCAGGTAGAACACTTCTTGATTATTAGTGAGAGATCATCTTAAAATGCTACCGTCAATCAAAGCAAGATAAGATGCATAAAGGATAAACATCACATGCAATCAATATAAGTGATATGATATGGCCATCATCATCTTGTGCTTGTGATCTCCATCTTCGAAGCACCGTCGTGATCACCATCGTCACCGG
>NW_021228237.1:0-424 GCF_002162155.2 Triticum dicoccoides | reverse complement strand
GCCGAGCATGCCCGTCGCCGCCGCTCACTGTTGCCACGGCCAATAGCCCTCCCTCGCCCATCCAACGTGCTCGGGAGCTCCGCCACGCCGTCCCTGTATACCCCACCGAGTCACGTGAGCTGGGAAGCACCGCAACGCCCTCGACATCGTCATCTTCTACCTTGGGCCACCGAGATCGCCGGCAATGCCACGACGCCGTCTGTGCTTCCCCGAGCCACTTCGACGCCCCCTACAACCGCTATGAGCTACCACTTTGAACCCCTCTCTTCCCCGCCTCGATTGCACCTTGTACCCCTCGTTCTCACCGGAGCCGAAGCTCGCCGCCACCGCGCCATGTGGCCGTCGTGGCTATAGCCACTGGAGCTTCCACCTGAGTACACTACCGTTCTCAGAATGACCCCACGAGACCGTAGCCACCAACATC
>NW_021228236.1:0-594 GCF_002162155.2 Triticum dicoccoides | reverse complement strand
TGTCCTTACCCCTCCTTTCTCCTTTATTTTTCTTTTTCATTTATTTTCATTCACATTTTCTTTTTTTCCTTCTCTTTTTCTATTTCTTTCATTTTCATTTACTTTTCTATATGTTTTTCATTTTATTGTCCTTTCCTTAACAACGTATGTGCACTCGGTAACCCATTTTTATTTTACATTTTTATTCAACTATCATGAACAATTTACGAAACCGCGCACATTCTAAAATAGTGAACATTTTTAGTTTGCACACATTTTTTACAAACTCGTGAATATTTATTTGAAATTCTTAGCATTCTTTTAGAATACCGTGATACTTTTTTAATGAACAGGCATTTTTTTGGAAATTGGTGAACAACTTTTAGAATTCAGTAAAAAAAACTCAAAAAAAAAGAGGAAGCCTAGATTTTACCAGGAGCACATGTCGTTCCATATTCCAAAAAGTTCCAAAAAAGTCTTGGTTTTCTTACAAACAAGGTCAAAATTCTTGTAACCAAGGCCGGAAAGTCTTAGTTTTCTTACAAATAAGGCCAAAATTTGGACAAGTCAGGTGGATTTTCGTTAGAAATTTCGGCAGCATAACGCGTGGGAAGA
>NW_021228235.1:0-1122 GCF_002162155.2 Triticum dicoccoides | reverse complement strand
AACAAAGATCTTGCCTTCGGATCTTAAGTAGAAGGTATACCCGACAGTTTCCTTAGGGTATCCTATGAATACGCATTTTTCCGACTTGGGTTCAAGCTTTTCAGGTTGAAGTTTCTTGACATAAGCATCGCATCCCCAAACTTTTAGAAACGACAGCTTAGGTTTCTTTCCAAACCATAATTCATACGGTGTCGTCTCAACGGATTTAGACGGTGCCCTATTTAAAGTGAATGTAGCTGTCTCTAGAGCGTATCCCCAAAATGATAGCGGTAAATCGGTAAGAGACATCATAGACCGCACCATATCCAATAGGGTGCGATTACGACATTCGGACACACCGTTTCGCTGAGGTGTTCCAGGCGGCGTGAGCTGTGAAACGATTCCACATTTCCTTAAGTGTGTACCAAATTCGTGACTTAAGTATTCTCCTCCATGATCTGATCGTAAGAATTTTATCTTTCGGTCACGTTGATTCTCTACCTCATTCTGAAATTCCTTGAACTTTTCAAAGGTCTCAGACTTGTGTTTCATTAAGTAGACATACCCATATCTACTCAAGTCATCTGTGAGAGTGAGAACATAATGATATCCTCCACGAGCCTCAACGCTCATTGGACCGCACACATCGGTATGTATGGTTTCCAATAAGTTGGTTGCTCGCTCCATTGTTCCGGAGAACGGAGTCTTGGTCATCTTGCCCATGAGGCATGGTTCGCACGTGTCAAACGATTCATAATCAAGAGACTCTAAAAGTCCATCGGCATGGAGCTTCTTCATGCGTTTGACACCAATGTGACCAAGGCGGCAGTGCCACAAGTATGTGGGACTATCGTTATCAACTTTAAATCTTTTGGCATCTACACTATGAACATGTGTAATATTACGCTCGAGATTCATTAAGAATAAACCATTGACCATCGGAGCATGACCATAAAACATATCTCTCATATAAATCGAACAACCATTATTCTCAGACTTAAATGAGTAGCCATCTCGTATCAAACGAGATCCAGATACAATGTTCATGCTCAAACTTGGCACTAAATAACAATTATTAAGGTTCAAAACTAATCCCGTAGGTAAATGTAGAGGTAGCGTGCCGACGGCGATCACATCGACTCT
>NW_021228234.1:0-1831 GCF_002162155.2 Triticum dicoccoides | reverse complement strand
GATAACTTTCTTTAGCATTGAAATTTTGAAAGACATGGTTGCTTGTTGATATGCTTGAGTATTGATGTTTTCATGTCAAATTATAGATTATTGCTTTGAATCATCCAAGTCCATATGTCCATGCTTGTAGCGACCAGACCTCAAATGGTCAAGTCTCTGTGCATTAGTGTCATCCCTGGATCGGTAATGCTGACACGCAAAGTACTCGAGGAATTATAACAGAGTTTCAATCACACACTTAAAACATCGAGTCCTCATAAAGAGTACTATTACACAAAAATATCATGGCTGAAGGCCATCTAAACTAGATAACTGCGGAAGCTTCGAAGGTAAATGAGTCCATCAACTCCAACGGCATAGCTGAGTGCAAAACAACGACCTATTGCACCTTATTCGTCGTCTGAGTAGTCTGCAACATGAGATGTTGCAGCCGTGTAGGTCAGCACATTGAATATGCTGGCAGAGTTACACTATAAAGCAATGAAATGCAAGAACTATATCTACATGCAATATTTGGCTGGTGGAGGCTGAAGTTTATGATTTTGCATAAAACTAGTTTTTCCCTACAACAAAGGAATAAATTTATTTAACTACTCCCAAGTTACTCAATATTTGAGAAGGTAACCCCAACTCAAATCCCAATTAAAAGTATCATCATTAACCCATTTCAAATTAATTAAAGTAACGTGATGAGATCACATCAATAGATTCAAGTACTAGATACTCAAGATGTCAATAACTGGGGCATGGCTAAGCATGATTATTTTATACACTCTGCAGAGGTTTGCGCACTTTTCCCCACAAGACTCGACTGCATCCATGATCGGATGACCGAGACATAGTCTTTCTGAAGCATTAACTCTCTACTCCGGGTGGACTAGTACACCTAATTTCCCCTACATCTGCTAGTCCACCTCTTCAAGAGCTCACGCAACTTACTCAACTATGCCGGAGCCCATAATGGCTTGTGGCTGCACATGGAAGTTTCTAGCATGAATAATCTTATGATCCCTTTGAGCCTGGGTGGCATTCCATAGGATAATCACACGGGTACTCCAGGATTTCCAAAAACAGGCAACACTGGGTTCCCCAGGTGCCTCAACCAATCCACCCAGATGTATGTTAAAGTTGCCACCTTAATGTTATCCATAATTAAAATAACTCTCAAACTTCCATGTGTGAATCACGATCCAATCCCCGTCTACGAGCATGGCTAAGCAATAAATAAGCATAATGTATATTCCCGGGGTGATCAAAAGGTATTAGGTTCCTACCTCAAGCACTACAACCAATACCACATGTTCCCAATCCTACTCATGCAAATATTTGAGGGGCAAAACTAATGCATAGTAAAAACTGGGTATAAAAGAGTATGATC
Source organism: Triticum dicoccoides (assembly GCF_002162155.2). Lineage (NCBI taxonomy): Eukaryota > Viridiplantae > Streptophyta > Magnoliopsida > Poales > Poaceae > Triticum > Triticum dicoccoides. Next base: position 453 of record NW_021228234.1, on the reverse strand, counting down.
AAAGCGTAACTTGCCTTGCTGATGATATGCAAACTCTAGAGATTCGCAGTAACAAGCTTCGCACTCCAGGTAATCTAGCGTAGACAAACAATGGCATACATAAGCAATCACTCAAACGAAACGAGAGGAAAAACGAGAAAAGATCCAAATCGAACACGAAACAAGCAAATGACTTAAACTAACAAAAGTCAAACCTAACAATAATATTATCATGTGAATTAGATCTTAACAGTATGTACATGTGATTAGCTATGATTTGCAAAAGATTCAACTCAAACGGAGGAACGAAACTCAAAATATGGACGAAACAAGTTCATTTACTAATCTGGACTAAACTCAAATTTTACAGTACCAAAATCATGTTCAAGTTAATTAACTGGAAAGAACAACATGATACAAAGACTTAGGCGCTGGTTTCATCTAATTTGGATAAACGAGTAAAAAGTTATGCTA
>NW_021228233.1:0-674 GCF_002162155.2 Triticum dicoccoides | reverse complement strand
CCGGAAAAATCACACTAGACGTGGTATTCGGCACGCCGGATAATTACAAGTCCGAAGAAATTACATTCCAAGTGGCCCTGTTCAGCAGCGGATACCACGCTCTATTAGGGTGGGAGGCGTTCACAATCTTCCAAGCCGTACCCCATTACGGGTACATGAAGCTCAAAATGCCCGGGCCCAATGGAATCATCACTCTTGTTAGTGATCCGGACATAGCACACCGCGCCGAAAATAAGACAGCTGCACTGGCCCTTGAGGCACTATCCGAGGCCCTAGCGGCCGATGAACTAACTGCGCTGCGCTCCATGGTAAACAGGGACGACGTGATACTTGATAAAAGATCCAAGTGCACCTCCTTTAAGCCGGTGGACGAAATAGTCAAATTCCAAGTCCATCCAATGGACCCTACAAAGACAGCTTCCATCGGGGCACAATTCAACCCTGATGTTGACGCCGCACTGCGAGAGTTCCTACGCGAGAACTGGGATATTTTTGCCTGGCACCCTTCAGACATGCCAGGAATCCCATGTAGGCTGGCTATACACAGCCTAAATATCATAAAAGGTTTCAAGCCAGTCAAGCAGGCTCTTCGATGTTTCTGCGAGCCTAAAAGACAAGCCATGGAAGAGGAGCTAGCCAAGCTATTGGAGGCCGGATTCATCAGAGACATAAAA
>NW_021228232.1:0-1009 GCF_002162155.2 Triticum dicoccoides | reverse complement strand
CTGATCCCATGGCCTTGTCCCCTGCCAGCTATTCTCGCCCTTCCCCTCGCCTATAAATTCAGCATGCGGCGAGCTCAACGCCATCACTTATTCATCAGCACAACCACCACCAACTGAGCATTGCAACATCCATCCCACTTCTTCAGATTTCCAGCTGAAAACACAAAGGCCGAGAAACCAACCATGGTCGGCGCCAAGAGACTTTCTCAACTGGCAAAGAAGTGGCAGAGGGTGGAAGCACTCGGGAGGAAGAGGCTCACCGTTTCAGCCAAAATAGATCAAGACTGCTGCAGTTCTGTACCACCCAAGGGTCGCTGTGTCATGTACACGAGTGACGGGAGGCGTTTCGAAGTACTGTTGGAGTACCTCAGCATGACGGTGTTCAGCGAGCTCCTCAGGATATCGCAGGAGGAGTTTGGTTTTAGAAGCGATGGCAAGATCACATTGCCTTGTGATGCGGCAGTGATGGAGTATGTCATGTGCTTGGTCAGGAGAAATGCATCTGCTGAGGTCAAGAGTGCATTGCTGAGCTCCATGGTGACGCCTTGCCACTACACTGGCTGTGCGATGCCTACTGTCGGAGCCAGCCAGCTGATTTGCTGTCTGTAGCTTCTCAAGAACATGCATGCAGAGGCCCTGATGATGTCCTCTGTTTTGAGTACTTTGCCTGGGTAGTGTAAGATAGTTAGACAGTAGATAATAGGAGCAGGAAAATTGTATGTATAGCAACCTGATCATCAATGCAACAAAGCAGCAATATGGCCACCAGCAGTATGCATTCTTCTCTTAATTACATTTCCGTTTCGTATCTTGCTCCACAGAGAATACACAACAAGTTCCCATATAATCTACTCAATATAAGCCGGAACATTGAAAAGATCAAAAAGTTATGAATTAGTGAAATGACCACGTGATACAGGGGCCATTCTAATGATGAATCCTATGGGGAATTAGTGCAATGCCATCAATCCAATAAGAAATGAAGTACTCTCTCCATTCCCTTATACAA
>NW_021228231.1:0-1312 GCF_002162155.2 Triticum dicoccoides | reverse complement strand
CCACACCACCCCCTCCACCGCCACGCCCCCTGCCACGCCCCTCTCGGTGAGATACTTTTTTTCTTCTTCATTTTTTTCATTTTTTTGCTACTGTTGCATGGATGAATGAATGCATGGATGGATGTTGGATGTTAGATGGATGTTAGATGTTAGATGTTGGATGTTGGATGTTGGATGTTGGATGTTAGATGGATGTTAGATGATGGATGTTGGATGTTAGATTTTTATTATGATGATTTTGTCATTTGAGTTGTGCTCCAAAATTGGTATAAGATGAGTGGTTATTTTTATGATGATGATCTTGTCGAAAAAATTGAACCGGACAAAATTGGACACTTGAAAAAAATTGAACCGGACAAAATTGGACACTTGACAAAATTGAACCGGACAAAATTATGATATGATGAGTGGTTATTTAATCATGACGATCTTGCTAAAAAATTGAAGGACAAAATTTGACACTTGACGAAACATGATTTTGTTTCATAGTTAAAAGTATCAATGCTTAATGTGATGTGATGACCTAATTTTGTTTCACTCGGTGTAATTAACAGGATTTGTGGTGTTCCATCTTCGTGGAGTGATCGTCGACGTTGGAGGTGTTGGTCCACGATCGTCCCTCTCCTTTGATCGACTACATCGGAGGGTGAGCAACAATTCCATGACCTCGTCCACTTTTTCCCATGTCACTAGATTGAATTTTCACATCAAGTCGCGTAACCTAGGTCTCCCGTCCGAAAGGGTTGCATCGATAAATATGCATTCAATTGCATATTTATCACCGCAGCTCTTTCGGATTGTCCAGCGCTTTCCACGGACAGCCCGAGGATGTGTAGATTGGGTACGTTGTTCATGCTCTACCCCGTTCCGACACAGGATTTCGGCGGCGCCTCCCTGTTATTCTCCGGATGCACATTCTCTTGGCATTTTTTCGAGACGTGTATTTGGAGAACAGCGGGGAGGTGCTGCCGAAATTTTGTCTCGGAATGGGGTAGAGCATGGACCGTACTCAATCTACACATTCTCGGGTGGGATTAGGACCCATCTTTACCTATTAGAGATGTAGGTGGATTACTCGTCAACCTTGTAAAAAATAAAATATTGATGTGGGTAATTTAAATGAATCCTTAATTTTGTTGTGTGGCTTCCAATAAAGCAGAGATGGCAGATAATCAGTGGATGTATAGTGGGTTTTTCCGTCGGAATCAAGTAACAACAGAGTGGGTCGAGAAAACTGATGTGTTTTTGGAAGAGATATTGCGTAGTCCAATGAGGATGGTGCCAGAATGCCCGTGTGCCAGATGTAAGAGAC
>NW_021228230.1:0-1462 GCF_002162155.2 Triticum dicoccoides | reverse complement strand
TTGAATATCTTGGGGTGCCTTGGGCATCCCCAAGCTTAGTCTCTTGCCACTCCTTATTCCATAATCCATCAAATCTTTACCCAAAACTTGAAAACTTCACAACACAAAACTCAACAGGAAATCTCATAAGCTCCGTTAGTGCAAGAAGGAAAAACCACCACATAAGGTACTGTAATGCACTCATTCTTTATTTATATTGGTGTTAAACCTACTGCATTCCAACTTCTCTATGGTTCATACCCTTACATACTAGCCATAGATGCATCAAAATAAGCAAACAACACACGAAAAGCAGAATCTGACAAAACAGAACAGTCTGTAGCAATCTGTAACTCTCAAATACTTCTGGAACTCTAAAAATCCTACCAAAATAGGAAGTCCTGCGTAATTTGTCTATTGATCTACATCAAAAAGAATCAACACAAAAGCATGTTTCTGTGAATTACCAAAACTATTTTTATGCGTGCAAAGTTTCTGTTTTTCAGCAGAATCAAATTAACTATCACCATAGGTTATCCTATAGGTTCTACTTGGCACAAACACTAATTAAAACATAAAAGCACATCTAAACAGCAGGTAGATGCAAAATTTATTACTAAACAGAATCAAAAACAAAGAAACTAAAATAAAATTGGGTTGCCTCCCAACTAGCGCTATCGTTTAATGCCCCTAGCTAGGCATAAAAGAGAGGATAGATCTAAGTAGTGCCATCTTTGGCACTCGATTCATAAGTAGCTCGGATGATAGATTCATAAGGTAATTTGACTTTCTTTCTTGGAAAGTGCTCCATGCCTTTCCTTAATGGAAATTGGAATCTAATATTCCCTTCCTTCATATCAATAATCGCACCAATCGTTCTAAGGAAAGGTCTACCAAGAATAATTGGACATGAAAGATTGCAATCTATATCAAGAACGATAAAATCTACGGGCACCAAATTCCTATTTGCAATAATGAGAACATCATTGATCCTTCCCATTTTCTTTTTAATGGTGGAATCCGCAAGGTACAAATTTAAAGAGCAATCATCAAGATCATGGAAACCTAGAATATCACATAAAGGTTTCGGAATCATGGAAACACTAGCACCCAAATCACATAAAGCATAACACTCATGATCTTTAATTTTAATCTTTATGGTAGGTTCCCATGCATCGTTAAGTTTTCTAGGTATAGAAACTTCCAAATTAAGTTCATCATAAGATTGCATCAAGGCATCAACAATATGTTTGGTAAAAGCTTTATTTTGACTATAGGCATGAGGAGAATTCACAACGGATTGCAACAAGGAAATAAAACTTTCTAAAGAACAATTATCATAATTAAATTCCTTGAAATCCAAGATAGTGGGTTCAATGCTATTTATAGTCTTGACCTCTCCAATCCCACTTTTACCAAATTTAGCATCAAGATCTAAAAACTCTGAATCATTGGGACGCCTTTTAACTAAAGTTGACTCATC
>NW_021228229.1:0-1407 GCF_002162155.2 Triticum dicoccoides | reverse complement strand
CAACATCCCAATGCTACTTGCTTGATGGGGCGCGACTTATCAGAATATGATTTTCTTAGCACCACAAAAAGTGGTTTCGTGCCCGTTTCTTTAAAGCCGGTTGGTGATAATCGGCTCCAAGGTATGATGTATTTAAATGGATCCTAACTCAGAGTGGTTACAAAAGCGTCTTGTAGAATATCGGTCCAACGAGAACGATATGTATGAGTCCATAGAAGAGTTAGATGATATGGATAAGTTAGGACAAGGTTTTACATCGGCCAATCCATTAGAAGAGATAGATACAGGAGATGGTTCACTTCCTAGGCCGACATTTGTAAACGAAAATTTAAGAGCCGATCATAAGGCTAAGTTGATCGAGCTATTGAAAGAATATGTTTGTTGCTTTGCATGGGAATATCATGAGATGCCGAGTTTAAGCCGAGAGCTAGTGGAGCATCGGTTACCTATAAAGGCCGGTTTTAGACCATACAAGCAATCGGCCAGAAAGTTTAATCCAAAAACGTATGACCGGATCAAGGAAGAGACCGGTTGTTTGCTTAAAGCTAATTTTATTAGACCTTGTAGATATGCGAGTGGGTTTCTAACATTGTACTAGTAGAGAAGAAAGGCTCTGGCAAGTTGAGGGTGTGCATTGATTTCAGAGATTTGAATAGAGCTACACCTAAAGATGAGTATCCCATGCCAATAGCCGATATTCTTATTAATGATGCTTCTGGACATAAGGTCATTAGCTTTCTTGATGGTAATGCGGGGTATAACCAGATTTTTATGGCCGAAGAGGACATGTCCAAAACGGCTTTTCGATGTCCCGATTTTCTTGGTTTATTTGAGTGGATAGTGATGACCTTTGGATTAAAAAATGCCGGTGCCACGTATCAAAGGGCTTTGAATTTAATTTTTCATGATTTACTTGGTGTTATACTTGAGGTTTATATTGATGATATTGTTGTCAAATCGGATGCTTTTGAATCTCACTTAGCCGATTTGCGTTTGGCTTTTGAAAGAATGAAGAAATATGGGCTGAAAATGAATCCTTTGAAGTGTGCCTTTGGTGTATCGGCTGGGAAGTTTCTGGGTTTTATTATTCATGAAGATGGCGTGGAAATTGATCCCAAAAAGATAGAAGCTATACAGAAAGTAGGGGCTCCAACATGCAAGAGAGATATGCAAAAATTCCTTGGCAAGGTCAATTATTTGAGGAGGTTCATAGCCAATCTATCAGGGAAGGTTGATGCATTTACTCCTATCCTTCGGTTAAAGAATGATGTTGATTTTACTTGGGGGCAAAACAGCAAGAGGCATTTGATATGATTAAGAAATATTTGTGCACTCCTCCGGTTATGAAAGCACCCAGGCACAGGGAGCCATTTAGACTTTACGTTGCAGCGGAGGAAGGTGTTATTG
>NW_021228228.1:3686-4843 GCF_002162155.2 Triticum dicoccoides | reverse complement strand
GTCGAGTGCCCATAACTGTCCCCGCGTAGATGTTAGTGCGTATAGGCCAATAGCCAGACTCAGATCAAATACCAAGATCTCGTTAAACGTGTTAAGTATCCGCGAACACCGACCAGGGCCAGGCCCACCTCTCTCCGAGGTGGTCTCAACCTGTCCTGTCGCTCCGCCACAAAGTAACAGTCGGGGGCCGTTGGGAACCCAGGCCCACCTCTACCGGGATGGAGCCACCTGCCCCTTCAGCCCCCAACTCTGAACAGTACCACAGGTAATGTAACTGTGTAAAGTATATAGTATATGCCCGTGATCACCTCCCGAAGTGATCACGACCCAGTAGTATAGCATGGCAGACGGACAAGAGTGTAGGGCCACTGATGGAACACTAGCATCCTATACTAAGTAGTAGGATAGCAGGTAATGGTAACTACAGTAGTAGCAAGGACAGGCTATGCATCAGGATAGGAATAACGGAAAGAAGTAACATGCTACACTACTCTAATGCAAGTAGTATAGAGAAGAGTAGGCGATATCTGGTGATCAAAGGGGGGGCTTGCCTGGTTGCTCTGGCAAGAGAGAGGGGTCGACAACTCCGTAGTCGTACTGGGTAGCAGCGGCGTCGGTCTCGGTGTCTAGCGAGAGAAGTGGGGGAAGAAACAATAAATATTTGAGCAAATAGATGCATAACGATGCATGACAAAGACACGTATCGGTGCTAGAGGTGCCCTAAAGCGGTATGAGGTGATACCGGTGAAGGGGGGAAACATCCGGGAAAGTACCCCCGGTGTTTCATGTTTTCGGGCAAAGGAGCCGGAGGGGGAAAGTTGCGAGTTTGATATGTTAGGGGTGCGTGGCGGACGAATGGGCTGCGTATCCGGATTCGTCTCATCGTTCTGAGCAACTTTCATGTAGAAAGTATTTTCATCCTAGTTACGGATTAAAAGATATGATTTTCTAAAGATTTTATTAATTTCTGGAATTTAATTAATTAATTAATTAATTCGAAAATGAATTAATGACATCAGCATGATGCCATTCTGACATCAGCAGTCAACAGAGTTGACTTGGTCAACCTGACCAGTGGGTCCAGTGGGACCCACCTGTCATACATTGTCTATGTTAATTAGAGATTAGGCTAAACAAACTACTGTTTAATTAACTAA
>NW_021228228.1:0-1530 GCF_002162155.2 Triticum dicoccoides | reverse complement strand
GCTGATACCACGACGTCGAGTGCCCATAACTGTCCCCGCGTAGATGTTAGTGCGTATAGGCCAATAGCCAGACTCAGATCAAATACCAAGATCTCGTTAAACGTGTTAAGTATCCGCGAACACCGACCAGGGCCAGGCCCACCTCTCTCCTAGGTGGTCTGAACCTGTCCTGTCGCTCCGCCACAAAGTAACAGTCGGGGGCCGTTGGGAACCCAGGCCCACCTCTACCGGGATGGAGCCACCTGCCCCTTCAGCCCCCAACTCTGAACAGTACCACAGGTAATGTAACTGTGTAAAGTATATAGTATATGCCCGTGATCACCTCCCGAAGTGATCACGACCCAGTAGTATAGCATGGCAGACGGACAAGAGTGTAGGGCCACTGATGGAACACTAGCATCCTATACTAAGTAGTAGGATAGCAGGTAATGGTAACTACAGTAGTAGCAAGGACAGGCTATGCATCAGGATAGGAATAACGGAAAGCAGTAACATGCTACACTACTCTAATGCAAGCAGTATAGAGAAGAGTAGGCGATATCTGGTGATCAAAGGGGGGGCTTGCCTGGTTGCTCTGGCAAGAAAGAGGGGTCGACAACTCCGTAGTCGTATTGGGTAGCAGCGGCGTCGGTCTCGGTGTCTAGCGAGAGAAGAGGGGGAAGAAAAAATAAATATTTGAGCAAATAGATGCATAACGATGCATGACAAGACACGTATCGGTGCTAGAGGTGCCCTAAAGCGGTATGAGGTGATACCGGTGAAGGGGGGAAACATCCGGGAAAGTATCCCCGGTGTTTCGCGTTTTCGGGCAAAAGAGCCAGAGGGGGAAAGTTGCGAGTTTGATATGTTAGGGGTGCGTGGCGGACGAACAGGCTGCGTATCCGGATTCATCTCGTCGTTCTGAGCAACTTTCATGTAGAAAGTATTTTCATCCTAGTTACGGATTAAAAGATATGATTTTCTAAAGATTTTATTAATTTATGGAATTTAATTAATTCGAAAATGAATTAATGACATCAGCATGATGTCATGCTGACATCAGCAGTCAACAGAGTTGACTTGGTCAACCTGACCATTGGGTCCAGTGGGACCCACCTGTCATACATTGTCTATGTTAATTAGAGATTAGGCTAAACAAACTACTGTTTAATTAACTAATAGATTAGTTAGATTAATTACTAGGATTAATTAACTTAATTAATTTAGTTAATTAATTAGTTATTTAAGTTTATTTATTTATTATTATTTATTATTATTCTCTTTTTTTATTGGAAACGTTCTGTGGGGTGGGGCCCCTAGTGTCAGTGGCGTAGGGGCCGTAGTGGGTTACGGGCGCTACGGGCGAGACGGGCGTTGCGGCGCCCGACTGGGCGTTCGCCCAAATCACCGGGGCAAGGAGGGCCGGGGCAAGGCCGTGACCGTGGGCGTCCGACGGGGCGCGGCGTCGCCCGAACGGGCACGCCGGCGAGCAAAGGCCCGAGACGACGGCGGGCCGCGGGCGTTGGCTTGGCCGCGGCCGAAGGCGGAGGA
>NW_021228227.1:0-680 GCF_002162155.2 Triticum dicoccoides | reverse complement strand
TAGGTGTGCCTTTTGGTCTTCTGCCTGTGTTTGGTAGACCCTAGACAATATGTTGGTTCTATTGTTTGCGCCAAAACTTTCTATGATAGAATGGTCGATCTGTGAGCATTGTATCACATATAAATTTAGTTTTTCAATAACAGCGGTTTCACTAGTAAACAGAGCATGTGAATGAAAACACATGCATACATACCAATGTCTGAGGTGCTTGGATGTTTGAGCAAGCAAAGCACTAGATTTTCTTCAATCTAAGGACCATATTATGGTTGTCCTTCACAATTTTGGTTAAACTTGGGGAGCAGCTCCCCCTCCCCCCCAAAAAACCGAACTAAGATCCTCTGGTGCTTGATAATAAAGATGACATATAGGGGGGGGGGGCAGCGCCCCCCCCCCCTCCCCACACATCAAGGCAATATATAGGTGAACACTCAACTCATCAAGTTGGTGGGCAGCGCACGGACAATGTCCTAGTTATATATAGGTGAATACTCAACACTTAAAGCCAATGACTAAATATTAGAATATGAAGACCACTGAACATATCAAGTTGGTGACTAAATCAAAATATTCATAAGAGCCTAAAGTACGAAAATATTCACGATCCCCATCTCCTAGGCTCTTAGAGATCTGGATGTCGGACTCCCCGTTGTTGAGGAAGACCAGGTGTGAATTTTGGCCTT
>NW_021228226.1:0-3993 GCF_002162155.2 Triticum dicoccoides | reverse complement strand
GTAAATTCAGTGGAGCCTTAGTTAAAACTACATCTGCTTTGCACTAGATGAACACATTTTTTACAACATGGTAAAATTTTGCTTAGATTCATACAGAAATTTATAAATCAGTTTTGCGTTAAATTTTAGTCAATTGAGAAATAGATGTCTCCTATAAATAAGGATCATGTTCGACCAATCTTGATCTGCCAGGTGTGGGATTATTCTACACCCATGATTTTCTTTATAGATCTAGGATTGTTCAGGATACAAGCAAAGATGCTGGCTAGAGAGGCCATACATGATATCGAACCAATATCGTGTGGCCACCTTGGGAAAGCTACGAGCCCCATGGTTAAATGTATCCCTATACTCATGCAAAAAAGGATCATTGTAAATCAATCAAATTAGCTTTAGATATGATATACCAAAGGGGAACCTACCTGATGATCTCTCGACGAGCCCGACCCCAGCTTATACAACATACCAGGGGTCCTAGGCTTACAGATCCTAGTCGACTAGATCGGTGGAGGTAGACTCCTCCTCAGCTCACGTACACTTGTCTTGTACATTAAGTCGTCTGGAGTCTTCCATATAAATGTCACGGGCTGCCCAAAGTGAGCCAGGATGAAACCGACCTAGGGCTCCACCAGGCCGAGAACTGACATGGTGAGGTACCCCTGGGCCGTGACACCATCAGTAGCCCTAATTTGGTGTTCAAGCTTGCCAACACCAAGTTGCACATTGTCTTTAGGTCGTCGAGGTTGAAACTTGTTCTTCCAAGCCTCCCTAATTAACAACATCTTCACGTAATAGGTCTCAAGCTGCCAGACCGCCTTTGGGGTAGCGTAATTAACCTCGGTCTTAAGCCATTGATGAAGATAGCCTACCTGTGCCGAAAATGTTTCCCGCGCAGTCTGCTCCTCATGGGTTGAATTCCCGCATAGCGTCTTTATGGTTCAAACTGTACAGTCCTGTTAGAGCAGACCTGTCTCATCAGTTGGTCCCACCGGACCATGTGTCAGACTTGACCTAGCGGTCAATGTGACGTGCATGAGTGGGTATAGGTCCCACCCACTCCACGTCCCATGCATCAACAGAGGAAGCATGCCTGATTCTCGCACGCACTTAACAGAGTCACCTCAATCCCCACGTGCACTTAGCGCCATCGCGGGGGTATGAAGAGATTTACCACTGGGTGGCGTTGATTGCATGCCGCCATTTCACATTTCCACCCTCGTATATAAGGGAATGGATGGAGCGAGGGGGAGCTCATGCTATTGTTTCCCTTGTTCTCATCTTCTTCCTGGCACAACAACAGCTCCACCGCTTTTGCGCTATGTCGTTGTCCTGCTACTTCACTGTGCCATAGCACCATCGCTCTAGCACAACCCAACATCACCACCGTGCCGCCATGTGCTACAAGCTCACCACGGATGGAAAGATGGTCAGCACTGGAAAGGAGATTGTCACTGTTGTAGCCAAGGTCACCTCCAAGACAAAGGGAAAATGGATGCCCTCCACTAGCGTGGCCAGTTGGACCGCCTTGCCGCAGATGGGTATCTTCCGCAGCTATCGTGGTCCTCGCGTGCTCTCCCATCATCGTGACCGAGAATGGCGACGCCCGAGAAGAGGTGTACCCATAGCCTGATCCGCATAAGAGTGTCAATTTCATCCCTTTTTTGATTCACGGATTGGGCTTTTCTGATAAATCTGTCCTTCTGGGGTTTCCTGCATTTTTACTACTTCAAAGTCCACTACCTTCCCTCATTGCTATCTTTCACATTGCATGCTTCATCACCTTGTGTGAGGCTTTTCTCTATGTCGAGTCCCACTTTGGCATGTGGCAGAAATATTTTCATGTCAAGTTGCAGACGAATGTGAGGAAGACCTGCGAGTGCAGTGCAAACGCCATCGGCAAGAAGGCCGGACACGGCTACCTACCCGAGGACAAAATGATGTACATGTAAGACCCTTCCACCACCTTGCCAGCCACCACCGCCAGCGCGACGCATCAGGAAATGAGCCCTGTGCCGCTGCCCACAACAAGGAAGAAGCTAGGCACTTAAAACCCACACATGCCACCACACAGGCAAGCATCGCCGGTAGCAAGGTCGGTGGAAAGACCACTGCTTCTTTGAAGATGTGAGGCAGCCCTCCCGCTGCTCCAGCCTCTGACAAGCGGGCAAGGAGGTCGATGAGACCCGCGTCAGCGCTCACCGAGGATATAGCGAGGATAATAAGAATAAGATGCCTCTGGTGCCTCGCACCACATCTTCGGCCACCCTTACGGTTGCTCGTCCGGCCGCCACTGCCATCACCAAGGGTCGTGGCCGCCAAGTGGTCAAACAAATGCCATCAAGGTAAATAAATGTATTTTCATATCGATCGGTGCATTGTATGGTGATTGCTTGCGGCCCTAGGGTGATGTGCTTGTTGTCATAGTGCGGAGAATAACACAAACAAACTTTGATCATCTTTGGAGGAGTCACATATGCTTGGGCTTGAAGATCTCAACTATAACTCGGTGTCTGATCAACAAGAAGACCCCGAGGAGGATTATGAGCCAAAAGTGGAGGCCGACGCCAAGGAGGATCCGGAAGTTGTTGATAGTTCTATGGAGTCACAACAAGCGCGAGGGCACCATCAATATCTAGGACTCACAAGTATTGCCAAGATTAATATATTGCATTGTGTAACGCTTGGACAAACATGTCAGTTGATGCATCAATTGGAACAGATCAATCGAAGGACCGACTCTCGGGTAGAATTGTAGAGTACTACATCAACATAATGGAAGTCACATAACGCCACATCCAAGGCTCTCTTGGTAACCAATGGAGGTACCATGCAAGACCAATGCAACCGATGGCCTGGTTATATTGATCAAGTCAACCATGCGCCACCGAGTGGTGTGCAAATCTCGGACTATGGACCTATCATCCAAGATCTCTTGAAGCAATGCAACAAGAAGTAAGTCCTTGGTAATTGCTCAGACGAGTACTCAACGAATTTGAGGCAGCCAAATCAGCTAAGGATAGGTGATACGTCTCCAATCTATAATTTATGAAGTATTCATGCTATTATATTATTCATCTATGATGTTTTATATGCATTTATATGTCATTTAATATGATTTTTGGGACTAACCTATTAACCTAGAGCCCAGTGCGAGTTTCTGTTTTCTCCTTGTTTTTGTGTTTTACAGAAAAGGGATACCAAACGGAGTCCAATTGGTGTGCCAATTTTTGAGGATTTTTTATGGACCAAAAGAAGACCACGGAGCATCGGAGTTGGGCTAGAAGAGTCCCGGGCTGCCCACGAGAGTGGGGGCGCGCCCCCTATCTCGTGGACAGCCCGGAGACCCCCCTAACGTGAAACCAACGCCAAATATTCCTATAAATACAGAAACCTTCGGGAATTGACCTAGATCAAAAGTTTCGCCGCCGCAAGCCTCTGTAGACATGAGAAATCAATCCAGGCCCTCTCCGGCACCCTACCGGAGGGGGCCATCATCACCGGAGGCCATGGAGGAGGATCTCGGAGGGGCCATCATCACCATGAAGGCCAAGGACCAGAGGGGGAAAGCCATGGAGGAGGAAGCACAAGGGGGAGAACCTCTCCTCCTCTCTCTTGGTGGCACCGGAGTGCCATCGGGAGGGGAATCATCGCCGCGGTGATCGTCTTCATCAACATCACCATCGTCATCACCATCCTCATCTCTTTTACGCGGTCCACTCTCCCGCACCCCGCTGTAATCCCTACTTGAACATGGTGCTTTATGCCACATATTATGATCCAATGATGTGTTGCCATCCTATGATGTTTTGAGTAGATATCTTTTGTCTTTGGGTTGATTGATGATTTAGATTGGTATGAGTTGTATGTTTTACTTTGATGTTGTCCTATGGTGCCCTCTGTATCGCGCAAGCATGAGGGATTCCTGCTGTAGGGTGTTGCAATACGTTCATGATTCGCTTATAGTGGGTTGCGTGAGTGACTGAAACACAAACC
>NW_021228225.1:0-487 GCF_002162155.2 Triticum dicoccoides | reverse complement strand
CGACTGTCCGGACGCAGATGCCCTAGCAGCCTTCAAGCACAATATCCGTGACGAGTGGCTTGCCCGGCACCTTGGACAGGAAAAGCCAAAATCTATGGCAGCACTCACGACACTCATGACCCGCTTTTGCGCAGGAGAAGACAGCTGGCTTGCTCGTAGCAACAATATGACCAAGAACCCTAGTTATTCGGATACCAGTGACAGTAGTGGCAGGTCGCGTCGCAACAAGCAGAAGCACCGCATTAACGGTGATAATGCTGAGGATACGGCAGTTAATGCCGGATTCAGAGGCTACAAATCCAGTCAGCGGAAAAAGCCATTCAGAAGAAATCCTAGGGGCCCGTCCAGTTTGGACCGAATACTCGACCGCTTGTGCCAGATACATGGCACCCCCGAAAAGCCGGCCAATCACACCAACAGGGATTGTTGGGTGTCCAAGTAGGCAGGCAAGTTAAATGCCGAAAATACCGACAAGGGGCTGCATAGC
>NW_021228224.1:0-5313 GCF_002162155.2 Triticum dicoccoides | reverse complement strand
GTGGGCTACATGCCAATTTCGGCCCATAATCGTTTTTAGCCCAATTGGAATGGGCCCGATGAATGTTGGCATGTTGGGCTCCTACGAAGCTTTAGGCCGAATACATTACTAAGATAAACCTACACTATACAAAAATAGCGTCGTAATTACTGCAGCCTGAGGCAGCATCATAAATGTTGTATCACAACAAAATAAATTCCAACCATACAACAAAAGGCCTATTGGCATAAAGTTTACAGTCCTTCCAGATAAAAGCACCATCAGATGTATAGAAGCACAGATCATTTGACCTGAGTGCTAATGTTTCAGGCTGTAGAATCTGATGGAGCAGCACGATCTCCACCTTTTTTCCGCCATTGCTCTTGAACAACAAAGCGAATGTCTGATAGTCTGGTTTCAAAACCATTCATATCTTGATGACATTTCTCAACCACTATTCTTGTTTCCGAAACAACGTGCACTAGGGATTGGACTTGTGTTTGGAGCACAGATATATCACTCTGTCTAGCAGGAAGATTTTGTTCAGTAGGCGATTTGGACGAGGTTACCTTGACAACCGACTCGGAATTATGCAGGAAGGTGCTTTTTGCACATTTAGTGCAGAGATACTGATGCACTGCAGCAAGAGGTGACATTGTGCCTGTAGTAGCCTCGTCACCTTCAGGTGGTTGTGGCTATTCAATCATTTGTTCCATAGCTTCCTGAAAGTTTGAACTTGTAGGTTAGTGTACCAGATAAGTTACTAATGAGACAAAAACAAACAAAGTAGGTTAAACGTTTATACATAACTTATTTTGGTGAACTACCGTAATACATTAGCATGTATTGTAGTGCCAACTACATAATAAAATCACTTTCGGAACATATGTCCATGTAGCATGCCTACTGTATTGTCTATTTCCTCACATTCATTGACATCTAAGGATAAAGAGACATGGTTTAAAGTAGGATGAACATAGTATGACATCATTCATATCATGGGCAAACAGATATAAAACAAACAGGCTATTTTATCATTGTGTGCGCACGTGAACATAACAACTAGATTACAGATCAAGACCAAAAGAATATCCTTCATCTCTTTTAAACCATGTAAGGTGAAATGATACGTTAAGACAACTGTGAATAAAAGTGAACAGAGTAACTGACATTGGCTGCAAACCAAGTAGTTAAATGAACACATCACAGTACCAATCAGTTCAAGGCAGGAGGAGTAAGGACTTATAACAGCGGCTTGAACTGGTGTGCTCATGACCTTCATCTTGCTGGTGTGGAAATCCTCGAAGATTTGCACTGCATTCGGTTCAGGTTCTTTTTGGTCCGCACGGGATTTCCTCTGTATTTGGAACAAGTCAATATAGATATGATAATATGGCACAAAAAAAGAAGTAAGTAGTAGCTATTTACAAGAGCCTCGCAGTGTGCAATATAGCTACGAGATCCTGTGGTTTGTTGGAATTTCACTTTAGAACGGTTGGTTTTGTTCTTCAAACAGTTAGCCTAGAAGAAGATACACTTGTAAGGCACATACATAAATACAAGTTCAATATGTGTTCTGATCAAATACATATAGCCTACCTGATACTTTGGATCAGACCAGTGTTTAACAAGGGCTGTCCAGTCTTCATCTGTAATATATTCCACTGGAGATGTTTGGGCGATTTCATTGTTAGCCTTGCCTTCAAAGTGAGATTTTCTAAGGTGGTACCGATACTGTCGCAGAGCAGACTGAAAAACATGAGTGCATGCTTGTCTAGTTGCATCATCTTTCGGATCCAACTTGAACCTCATCTGTTGAAAAAAGAATGTAAGTCTTATTAGGAGGAAGCTAGAAAGTATGGGACAGAGCAAGACAATATTACTAATTGCGATGAATAACATTACTTATGGATAAATGGTCAAGGAAGGTGTTAAACTGGGTATTGTCTTTCTCATTCCTGTACTGGATCCACGTTGGGAGGATATGTGCATGACACCTAACGGCAACGGCTGCCTCTGATACTAACTTGGCTGACTCTGTAGCATCACGTGGCCTTTTTAAACCTGCCTCAAAATGGATCTCCATTCTTCCTCCTTTAGATTTTGTTAATCTGTCAAGCATTATCCCTGATGTCTGTTTCCGCTTGCGCCGTGGTGCTAGTTCAACAATGAATATGGAAAGTGTTAGTGTACACCAAACTGTGAGAGTACATATAAAGGAGCATGCAACTGCAACTTGACTCGGTCAGGTACCGTCTTGGTGTTGATGCTCATGAGGTTCATCTGATCTTGCCAAGTCATGTTGTGTCAGCAGTGCTTCGGAAGTAGTGTTAGGTGTGAAGTGTTGGGGGAACGTAGCAGAATTTTAAAATTTTCTACGCATCACCAAGATCAATCTATGGAGTCATCTATCAACGAGGGAAAGAGGAGTGCATCTACATACCCTTGTAGATCACGAGTGGAAGCGTTCAAGAGAACGGGGTTGATGGAGTCGTACTCGACGTGATTCAAATCACCGATGACCAAGTGCCGAACGGACAGCACCTCCACGTTCAACACACGTACGGTTGGGAAGACGTCTCCTCCAACTTGATCCAGCAAGGGGGAAGGAGAGGTTGATGAAGATCCAGCAGCACGACGGCGTGGTGGTGGAAGCAACGGTGATCTCGACAGGGCTTCGCCAAGCGCAAGGGAGATGGAGGAGTGTCAAGGGAGGGAGAGGGAGAGGCCAGGGGCTTGGGTGCGCAGCCCTCCCTCCCCCCCACTATATATAGGGTGCCTAGGGGGGGCGCCGGCCCTAGGAGATCCAATCTCCTAGGGGGCGGCGGCCAAGGGGGGTGCCTTGCCCCCCAAGGCAAGGGTGGCGCCCCCACCCCTAGGGTTTCTAACCCTAGGCGCAGGGGAGGCCCAAGGGGGGGCGCACCAACCCACTAGGGGCTGGTTCCCCTCCCACTTCAGCCCATGGGGCCCTCCGGGATAGGTGGCCCCACCCGGTGGACCCCCGGGACCCTTCCGGTGGTCTCGGTACAATACCGGTGACCCCCGAAACCTTCCCGATGGCCGAAACTGGACTTCCTATATATAAATCTTTACCTCCGGACCATTCCGGAACTCCTCGTGACGTTCGGGATCTCATCCAGGACTCCGAACAACTTTCAGGTTACCATGTGCTAATATCTCTACAACCCTAGCATCACCGAACCTTAAGTGTGTAGACCCTACGGGTTCGGGAGACATGCAGACATGACCGAGAAGCCTCTCCGGTCAATAACCAACAGCGGGATCTGGATACCCATGTTGGCTCCCACATGCTCCACGATGATCTCATTGGATGAACCACGATGTCGAGGATTCAATCAATCCGTATACAATTCCCTTTGTCAATCGGTACGTTACTTGCCCGAGACTCGATCGTCGGTATCCCAATACCTTGTTCAGTCTCGTTACCGGCAAGTCACTTTACTCGTACCGTAATTCATGATCCCGTGATCAACCACTTGATCACATTGAGCTCATTATGATGATGCATTACCGAGTGGGCCCAGAGATACCTCTCCGTCATATGGAGTGACAAATCCCAGTCTCGATTCGTGCCAACCCAACAGACACTTTCAGAGATACCTTTAATGCACCTTTATAGTCACCCAGTTACGTTGTGATGTTTGGCACACCCAAAGCACTCCTACGGTATCCGGGAGTTGCACGATCTCATGGTCAAAGGAAATGATACTTGACATTCAGAAAAGCTACAGCAAACGAACTACACGATCTTTGAGCTAAGCTTAGGATTGGGTCTTGTCCATCACATCATTCTCCTAATGATGTGATCCCGTTATCAATGACATCCAATGTCCATAGTCAGGAAACCATGACTATCTTTTGATCAACGAGCTAGTCAACTAGAGGCTCACTAGGGACGTGTTGTGGTCTATGTGTTCACACATGTATTATAATTTCCGGATAACACAATTATAGCATGAACAATAGACAATTATCATGAACAAAGAAATATAATAATAACCATTTTATTATTGCCTCTAGGGCATATTTCCAACATGAAGGCAGCTTGGGAACTGGCCAGTTCCGGAACAAATGAACGAGTAATTGGTTGAGATGCTGGTACAATTGAAGCGGATGCTGTAGCTGGTGGAGCAGGTGATACTGTGTTTGTAGATTTAGCCGGTGGACTTGGACCTTCTACTGCACTATAAGTACTAGCAGAATCTCGGCGGCAGAACCTTTTCCGTTTCACCCGACGAGTAACAGCACTCCCTACTATATTATTTTCCTTGCTCTTTTTTGACTTTGCCGTGTCAAGTTGTACCCACAACACAAAAGAATAAAATCACTCTTTAGAACTCATTGATGCATGATACAGACAAGCAATACTTTGATGTAATACAACCGTATGAGGATGGAATATGTAAGAAAAACAGGACGGCATGACATATTCACAGCTACGATATGCAAACTAAGCAGAAGGATTTTCAAGAAAATAGAAGTAATGCAAGCTAGACACCATATGAAAGATGCAACCAATATTACTCTGCCAAGTTAAAAGTGTCTTGTCATAAGTGGAAATTCAAAAAAATAGAAGCAGTACAACGTAGAAATCAATGCAAGATGCAACCACTATCAAACTACCATGTTAGAAGCGTCCAATCATGAGTGACTGATGCAGGATACACAACAGCAGTACTTTGATGTAAGAACATGGTATGATAGATAGATGCAGTGTATTCTAGACACAAAAAGCCATGTCATATGCACATGTATAACGTATAAACTCAGCAGGTGCAATTTAATCAAAATAGAAGAAATACAGGCTAGACAACATATGCAACATGAAACCAATTATCACACTGTCAACTTAGAGCAAGCACCTGCGATGGTGGAGTACCGGAGATGAACTCATCATGTAGACTTGGGACTTCAACTTCATTAGCAGTAGCAGTGGCAAATCTAGGGAGTCTCTATTTGCGTCGGTGGGGAGGACCACCAACATCCCCTAACTTACTCTTTTCCTTCCTATTTTCTGGTATTGCCTTATGAAGTCAAAACCACAAGAAGATGAATAAAATTAGCTCTACATAACTGGTTGATGCATGATACAGACGAACACTACTTTGATGTAAGGCAAGCGCAGGATAGGAGGATGGAATATATACAAAAAAGACAGCGTTTCATATTCACACGTACGATAGGAGGATGGAATATGTATGAAAAAACAGTAAGCGGAAGGCATTTCAACAAAATTAGAAGAAATGAAAGCTAGGCACCATATGAACATGCAACCAATATCACTCTATCAGGTAAAAAGTGTCTCGTCATAAG
>NW_021228223.1:0-546 GCF_002162155.2 Triticum dicoccoides | reverse complement strand
CTCGCTTCTTAATAAATAAAGCCTATCATCAATTTCAACTCGTTAAGCTTAATAAGCTTAACGAACAAGCTAACGAGTTTCACGAGTAGCTCGCTAGCTCATTAGTAACAACACAATACATATTTCATTTTACGTGACAAAATTGTTGTAGCACCTCAGCCTATCTATTCAATCTAATCTACATAGGAGGCAACAAACTAGTGCATTTTCTTTTGTAGTCACTATCTTCCTTCTTAAAAACCATATCTACACACTCATCATGTAGACTGTAACACATCAGAATCTGTTAACGAGCGCTCACGAGCTCAACGAGTTTCAGACGAACCGAGCCGAGCAGGGTTTTTTGCTTGTTAATCTTACCGAGCTTAACGAGCACGAGCTTAACGAGCACAAACTTAATGACCCGAGCAGCTCGTTAATCCACCCCTGTACTCGACCTTCTTCCTCTCGGCACCCACCCCTCCATAGACGATGGCCGCAACTGCCTCCTCTCCCTTTTGTTGCTCTCTCTCTCTCTCTCTCTCTCTCTCTCTCTCTCTCTCTCTC
>NW_021228222.1:0-2365 GCF_002162155.2 Triticum dicoccoides | reverse complement strand
CAGGCGCGCGACGACCGAGAACACAGCGCCGTAGAGATGCTGGTGCACCTCCGTCACCTCCTCCCTGCTTCCCCGGGGGGCGGACGACAGGGCGGCGACGAGGCCCTGGACGGCCTCCCGCTGCAGCGGCACGAGGCCGCCGAGGCGCGACGGGTGGAGTGTCTCGGCGGTGAGGTTGCACCGGAGGGCGCGCCAGTACGGGCCGTGCGCCACGGAGTTGAGGTCCTCAATCCCCTTGCCGTCGCGCCGGCCGGCCAGGGCCACATGCAGGCGCGCGCGGGGGCGGTTCGAGAAGGCGTCGGCGTTCTCGACGAGCGCCCGGTGGGCGATGGCAGGGTCGCTGATCTTGTGCCGGGCTACCGTGGCTGGAGGAGCACGGCCGCGCCGGAGTACGGAGAGGAGGCCGCACAAGAGAAGGGCGAGGAGCACGACGAGCTGATCCATATTGATCGGTTGGAGCTGCTGCTTGTAAATGGGTGTGTGTTTCGATACTTTATACACGGAGTGAGAGAGGGGCCTTGAATGAATGATCCTGCAAAATGATCCGGTGTGCGAGTGTGACATTACACCTAACACTTGTCATTGGTGTATCAATCAACCATGTTAGTCGTGTATGATGATTTGGTATTCTTTCCGCCCACTTTTTGGAGTGCTCACATTAAATAGGAGTACATCTCAATTTGTTTTAAGGATCAACGATGACACTTTACAAATAATGCACTACTAGTTAAATATCCGTAATCATAACGTGTGCATTATCATCTACTCCCTCCGTCCTAAAGTAAATGCAAAGTTGAGTCATTTATTTTGGGACAAAAGAAGTATCATATGAAGGAGTACATTTCTCCCCATGAGACCGATGCCGAGACCGAGAACGAGAGGACGCGTCCCTTGCGGCCTCCTCCACGCCGATTAACTGGCCACTCGAATGCAATGTTATATGAACTTGTTTCAATAGGGAAAAGCACGATAGAGCACTCCTATTTTGAGATGTTCATCGTCTCACCTTATATACGTGGAAGGGATCACCCTATACACTAGTGGGAAAAGGCTAGTCACAACTTTAGTTGGTGGTGCGTTATTTTCAAACAACGCTAGCACTATTTTTTTCACTATTCTTTTCAAATAGTGGTGGTATTGTCATGGTTGGTCCTCAACTTTACAGGGTTAGTGATGGCGTTGCTTTATTTCTTAACACGTCACAACTCTACTGGCCTATTTGTACTCACCGTTTAAAGATAGTGGTGTGTTACTTGTGAGCTGCGTTTGGATTTTTTCCGGAGAGGAAGGTGAAGCCATATAGTTGCTGATAAGTATTTCCCTAAATGAGAACTAGGTTTATCGAACCAATAAGAGAATCGTATCAAAGCTAGTGAGCAACACCCACACACACAAGAGCAAATACTTGCACCCAACACGGCCAATAGGGCTGCCAATCCCCCTGAACTCGTTAGTTGCAAGGATTAAATCTAGTAGTGGTAGATATATAAATTATAAAATAATATAAAAGTAAATAAATTGTAACGAGATATTTTTGGTTGTGTTATATGATAAAGAAGTGCCGGGGGGCATATTCTTCACTACCGGCTTCTCTCTTGAAACGTAGCATGCGGTGGATAAACAAATAAATGTTGGGCAATCTATATATTATAGTACTAAAAGGAAAATACGAATCAATAAAATGGAATTACTCTAGAAAATCTCGCAATAATCAGAAACATCCAGCCTTTAATTTTATACACTATGGAAAAACAACCGTTAGATTGGTTTTAAGGTTCAAGAAATTAGCCACCAATGCCATGAACTAAGCAAACCAGAATATCACATTCGATGGGTCTCTAAAATTGATCATTGACATTAAAGTTTAAGATAATTACTACCAACTAATTCCCTTGCTACATTATTTTTCTCATACCCTTTCAATAACGTGTCTAGCTAGCAAAACGTTATGGATTCCCTAGCTACTCCGAACGCTGTCGCCACCATGTTTTGGATTCGGACAACCCCGCTTTGAGGATTTGGTCGCTTATTTGGCGGTGTGTGCGGGTGGAGGTGTGTGCGCTGGTCCTGGACTAATCAATGGCACAAGCCTTCACGAGCGCAGGGTCATTGATGACCCCAAGCCAGTGGGATGTCCGACCTTGTGAACGACGCGCCGACACACCATGTTGTGCCACTCCCGTTGCACCACCTCGGAGGTCGTCGTCATTGTTGAGGACGAGTCACCGCTGCAATTGAGGTAGCAGGCAAGGAAGCCACGCGTGTTAGCCCGTCGTCGTCGTCATTGTTCGTCGTGGTGTCACACTGCGCCTCCGGCGCGGGGAACCTCTTGCTCGCCTTCGGCTCGTTAAATTTTCATAAACAT
>NW_021228221.1:0-392 GCF_002162155.2 Triticum dicoccoides | reverse complement strand
CAATGACCACTGGACGAGTGAAGCAAAGGGACTTGTGAACAACATGAAAAACTTTCAGCCATCTTTTGATTACACGGAAATATGCCTTTGATGCATCTATGTTATTATTTACTGAACGACTGTGTTTAGCAACTTCAGTGTGTATATCAAAATTACTACTCCCTCCATCCGAAAAAGCTTGTCCCTCAAATGGATGTATGTAGCATCAAGTTAGTGCTAGATACATCCATTTGAGGAATAAGCTTGAGACATGCTTTTTCGGACTGAGGGAGTATATGATGCAATTGACCACTATCACTAAGAAGTGCTTCTGGACACAATGCTCTATTTTATCATGTCTTTAGTGCATTTTATTGTGCCACCTGCATATATAGCTACTTGAATCTTCTAAT
>NW_021228220.1:0-996 GCF_002162155.2 Triticum dicoccoides | reverse complement strand
CCGTTGCAACGCACGGGCATATGTGTTAGTTAAAACCAAAGTACAGTAGTGATCAAATGTTATTACTGAAAAAATAAATACAAAAAGTTCATACATTGTTCTCATTGAACAACATATAGCTCTCTAGAGCATCTAATTAAACCATACATTGTGTACAACGTTTCAATGCAACAATAAATGCGATCATAATCGCAACTAAGGTAACAATTGATCCAACAACATAATGATACCAAGTCTCAGTATGAATGGCGTATTTTCTAATCTTCAAGAGCATTGCATCCATCTTGATCTTGTGATTATCGACGACATCCGCAACATGCAACTCCAATCTCATCTTCTCCTCCTCAATTCTTTTCAATTTTTTCTTTAAGTAATTGTTTTCTTTTTCAACTAAATTTAACCTCTCGACAATAGGGTCGGTTGGAATTTTCAGTTCACATACCTCTTAGATAAAAACATCTATGTCACGTTGGTCGGCATAATTGTCATAAACACTAAATGAAACAAATAGTTATAAAAGATAATATATACCACATCCGGATGATAGACAGGACGAGGACCGACGGAGGCGGATACCAAATCCATCACACTATATAATAACAAACAATAATAAAAGTAAGAAAATTATACAAGTATCTATCTAAATCATACAAGTAACAATTTTTTTTCTGGTGGTGCCGGCGACGAGATCGGCGCGGGCGACCGACGGCGGTGAGGACGGGGACGAGACAGGACGGACAGCCAAACCTAGACAAATTTTGAGGAAAATGGAGTTTGGACAAGGAGCTTCGAGAGAAGAAGGCTTAAGTGTGGCTCGGGCATTTCATCGAACACCTTATGTGCATATGAGGTGAGCTAGAGCACCACAAACCTCTCCCACGGCCGGCCAAAAAAGAGAGCAGTGGCTCTACTCGCGGGCAGGGGCGGGGGTATATATAGGCCTCTCTTTAGTCCCGGTTTGTGGCTAATGCCGGGACTAAAGGATAACCTTTGGTC
>NW_021228219.1:0-800 GCF_002162155.2 Triticum dicoccoides | reverse complement strand
GTCAGAATCGAGCAAAACTGCGAGTGTTGACGACCGACATGTAAGCGCACCTTGGGGTTGAACGACTGTGGAAATCGCTTCGGGACCCCAAAACGGTGAGTAATAGTCCACGAAACGGGTCAGAATTGGCCAAAACTATGAGTGTTGATGACGGACACGTAAATGCACTCCTGGGATCGTTAATCATGGAAATCGCTTTGGGACCTAGAACAGTGAGTAATAGTGCACGAAAAGGACCAGAATTGGCCGAAATTGAGAGTGTTGATGACCACACGTAATCGCACCCCGAGATTGGTCAATAATAGAAATCACTTCGGGACACCAAAACTAAGTATAGTCCAAGAAACGGGCCAGAATCGACCCAAACAACGAGTTTTGAAAACCCACACATAGCACACCTTGGGGTTCGACAACCATGGAAAGCATTTTGGGACCCCAAAACGGTAAGTAATAGTCCATGAAAGAGCCCAGAATCGGAGAAACCTAGGATTAGTGATGACCGACACGTAAACGCACTCAGGGGTTCGTTAATCGTGGAAATCACTCCAGGACCCCAAAAGAGCGAGTAATAGTCCACGAAACAGGTCAGAATCGGCCAAAACTGCGAGTGTTGACGACCGACACGTATGCGCACCTTGGGGTTGAACGACTGTGGAAATCGCTTCGGGACCCCAAAACGGTGAGTAATAGTTCATGAAACGGGTCAGAATTGGCCAAAACTATGAGTGTTGACGATGGACACGTTAATGCACTCCTGGGATCGTCAATCATGGAAATGGCTCTGGGACCCAAAACGGTGA
>NW_021228218.1:0-1006 GCF_002162155.2 Triticum dicoccoides | reverse complement strand
GTTCGATCACACCGGCTTGGTTAGTGGCTCCGTGATGTGATGACTTCAGCACTGCGCACACCTCGGTGACATCGACTGAAATTGTTCTGAAATTATAAAGGAGTCACAATAGGCAACAAAAGGTTGGCACAGTTGCTTCGGTGAGTATGAATGGACATCTCGGTGAGACCAATGCGATTAGTGTTTTAGCACAATGGCTATATATGTTTGATTGGTGACTTTGGTAGGATATGGTTTGATGAGTCCAAATGGAGTATTTTTGGGTTTTTCTGCGGGAAGAGTATTTTGGGTTTGATTAGTGGGTATGTGTGAATGTGACTAAGGTATTTTGAGTTTGATCTCTAAGCACTAGGGCAATGAACTCATCTTCTCAACTTTATCCCCTTTTCATGGTATTGGGATATCTATGGACTCAATGTGATCTTTGATCACTTAAATATAAAATGGTGAGTCTTGAGGCTTGATCTAACACTTGTCCTTAGCATAGAAGTTTTCATCTTCACTTCCCCAGTTGTCCTAAAATGAACTATTCTTGAAATGTACTCAAGGAGATCAGTAGTCCAAGGATATGTATGTTACCAAAACCACCAAAGGGATTAGGTGCAGATATAGCACGTGTCGACCAGATAACCTGAGTGCTCCAACAACGAGACATGGCATAATAGGTACTATATCATCGATGGCGTGCATTGTTGCGCCCATCTATTTCTACAATAGAATGTTAGGAGCTTACATAAGTATATGGACACCGAAATTTACATAAATATATGAAGCTGATAATTTATTACAACATTTTCAATGTGCTCATATGGCTTAGTCGGTATTGGTCATCGGACTTTTACTCTCTAATTGTTCCATTTCTTATTGATGTCTTCTAAACAATTGCAGCCTGCACCCAAAAGGTGATCTTGTGTAGGCAACAAGGAACTAAGAAGAAAAATTCTGCTTGACAATAAATAAGATATTACAGAATGGAAGGTTATAATAAGACAATTTTCATTGACAC
>NW_021228217.1:0-397 GCF_002162155.2 Triticum dicoccoides | reverse complement strand
GTTGGATGGTAACTTTTTGTTGTGAATTAGTGGTTCTTTGAACGGTTCGGATGAATTCCCATAATATTTATGCATCTGTGGACTACTCATGGCTGGTTTGTTATGGTTGTCAACTTGTAGTATATTGTTGTTGTGAACTTTGCTGTATATATATTGTTGGTGCTCCCAAAAGCCATTTGTATGTAGCATATAGTGGCATACATACACAAATAAAATGCTACTAGCGCTATAAGCCGCGTGTCCCAGCGGCAAGCACCCAGCTAATAGGGCATATATATGCCCCCAATGGGCTGTAAGCCGTGTGTCCCAGGACGCGGCACCCAGCTTATAAACCATTATCCGACGACCCCGCTAAATATGAGCCGAGTCGGGGGCCCTCGGTTTACATTTATAAACC
>NW_021228216.1:0-673 GCF_002162155.2 Triticum dicoccoides | reverse complement strand
GCCGTGCTGCGGGCACGGCGGTGCGACGTTGCGGCGGCGGCTGGGCGGATCACATGGTGGGGCGTGCTGGCGCGTTGGGGGGCAGGGCTGCTATTCGGCGGCGTCTCTATCAGATCAAGGCGGTTGGCGACGAGGGCTGCGGCGGCACTGGAACGCTGGTGGGGTCGCTGGTCTCGGCCAGATCTGGCCGCGGCTGGTGGCTGGACGCGTTCGTGAGATCCGGTGACTGTCCATGGTAACTGGGTTACGGATGGCGCGGTGGCAGCTGTGGCACGTCGGCAATTGGGAGGATCTTGACGGGTCTTCGAAGCACGCCGGGATTCAAACCTGGTCTGGATCATTGTCACTGCAGACAACTCTGAGGGAAACCCTAGGTCTCATTGGGATCGAGCAATGACGATGCTTTTGCGTCGTAGTCCCTCTTGAGGGCATCGACTTTGGAGTTTGCCTAGGTTGAAAGAACCAGTGACGCCGGCGGCGCACTGCCTGGTGGTGCGACTGTCGATGAAAATCGCGCCGACTTCGGTCGATGGCGGCATCTCCGATGTTGTTTCCTTTGTTGAGACATGGTCGTTGCAGTTTGCGTTATCAGGCTCGGGATGCTTTGTGGAAAACCCTAGATCTGGGTCTCCCGGATCGGACGATGACGGCGCCGTTGGTGTCGTTTTCCCTC
>NW_021228215.1:0-1114 GCF_002162155.2 Triticum dicoccoides | reverse complement strand
TTTCCCCGAAGGGACAGACACAGGAACGAAGAAGGACACATGCCGGCCAGCCTAAGTGTTCCGGAGCAGTAGCAAGCTACCATGGCTCGGTGGAAACACTAGGAGACATTTCCCCGTAAGAGAGGCTACTAAAGATAAACAACTAGATGGTCAGATCCCACACATACCAAGCATTTCAATAACATACACACAATATGCTCGATATGTGCAAATACAACATGGCATCACAACATGACTCTATGACTCAAGTAATCTATTCAATAGGCTCCGAGGAGCGAGATATTACAAACATGGGTCTCATGACCCAACATTCAGAGCATACAAGTCAAAGCACAAGCGGAAGCTATCATGTCTGAGTACAGACATCTATAAATGAAAAAGGCTGAGAAGCCTGACTATCGATCAGATCCTGCCGAGGGCACAAGATCGTAGCTGAGGTAACAAGCTAAACGTCGAAGACCACGCGGAAATACTAGTGAGACTGAAGTCTCTCTGCAAAAACATAAAATAGGCAAACGTGAGTACAAATGTACCCAGCAAGACTTACATTAGAACTATCTACATATGCATCATTATCAACCAAGGGATGGTGGGGTTTAACTGCAGCAAGCCATCTTTGACTCGGTGGCTATCCTAAACTACGACTACAAGCGACTCTCTTGAGGTGGCGCACACGAGTCCACATATTCACCATATCAATACACCACTATGGATCCGCTCCCGTCTCCCTACGAGAACGCCATCCATAGCACTCACGCTTATCTTGCGTATTTTAGAGTATCCACTTTCACTTGTCTATGAACTGATATAAGCAACCCAGAAGTCCTTTTCCGCGGACACGGCTATTCGAATAGATCATATTAACCCTGCAGGGGTGTACTTCTTCACACACGCTCTCACCACTTACCGCCGTTTACACGACATGTACTCGGCAACCTTCAAGCAGAAGCCCAACGTGGGTGTCGGCCACGGCCTGCCTAAACACTCAAGTCTCTAGTCCAGGTTTATCGCCTATTCGGGTTCCATCCATGAGGAGATCCGGCCGGAGTTTCGCTCACAGCCCCAAACGATGTGAACAGGGTTCCGTGACACCAAACGGGCGCCCGGTTTACCC
>NW_021228214.1:0-700 GCF_002162155.2 Triticum dicoccoides | reverse complement strand
TGTGTCAAACTCTCCTTCCTTATTTATGTATCATGCCCTCGTATATAATTCCTTTGCAACATATTATTATCTCCTTCTTTTTTAAAGGAACTCTTCTTCCTTATTTATGCCCACGTAATAACCTCTGCAAGGTGTGTTCTCTCCTTCTTTTCTTAGGTGTGCTTATTGATTTTGAATCGGAAACATATATAAATTGGTAGAACGGATTGCAAAGGAGCGAGGTGGTACTAATTTATAAAGAAACAAACCTTTTGTTTGCATCCTCATGCATTAGTTCTGTTGGTTGCAGCCTTGGGCCTTGACGTAGAACGTTGGGAGTTTGACCCATATGGAGATGCTTATTTTTGCCTAATCTCGGTTACACGTTATATTTTTTGACTGGGCTGCATCTTGATTTATCTCTCTTTCCATATTTTATTCCCGCTAATGACGCCACTCTTTTTCCTTATTTATGCCCGCTGATCATCCCACACATCTTTGTCAGCCATCTTTGTTACCATTAATTATCCAGGCTGCTTATTGATTTTGAATCGGGAACATATATAAATTGGTAGAACGGATTGCAAAGGAGCGAGGTGGTACTAATTTATAAAGAAACAAACCTTTTGTTTGCATCCTCATGCATTAGTTCTGTTGGTTGCAGCCTTGGGCCTTGACGTAGAACGTTGGGAGTTCGACCCACATGGAGATGCTTATTTTT
>NW_021228213.1:0-799 GCF_002162155.2 Triticum dicoccoides | reverse complement strand
AGATCATAACACATAATAGGTGACTATAGACTTGTAAGATAGGATCAAGAACTCTCATATATTGATGAAAACATAATAGGTTCAGATCTGAAATCATGGCACTCGGGCCCTAGTGACAAGCATTAAGCATAGCAAAGTCATATCAACATCAATCTCATAACATAGTGGATACTAGGGATCAAACCCTAAGAAAACTAACTCGATTACATGATATATCCCATCCAACCCATCACCGTCCAGCAAGCCTACGATGGAATTATTCATGCACGACGGTGAGCATCATGAAATTGGTGATGGAGGATGGTTTATGATGAGGATGGCGACGGATTCCCCTCTCCAGAGCCCCGAACGGACTCTAGATCAGCCCTCCCGAGAGGTTTTAGGGTTTGGCGGTGGCTCCATATCGTAAAACGCAATGATTTCTTCCCTCTGATTTTTTTCTCCCTGAAACCAAATATATAGAGTTGGAGTTGGAGTCGGAGGAGCTCCAGGGGGCCCACGAGGTAGGGGGCGCGCCCCCACCCTAGTGGACAGGTGGTGGGCCCCCTGGCCTTCATCTTTTGCAAGGATTTTTTATATTTTCCAAAAAGGTGTTCCATGAAGTTTCAGATCATTCCGAGAACCTTTGTTTCTGCACATAAATAACACCATGGTAATTATGCTGAAAACAGCGTCAGTCCGGGTTAGTTCCATTCAAATCATGCAAGTTAGAGTCCAAAACAAGGGTAAAAGTGTTTGGAAAAGTAGATACGATGGAGACGTATCATTGATCGCTTGACCAAAGTGGTCCACTTCATCC
>NW_021228212.1:0-467 GCF_002162155.2 Triticum dicoccoides | reverse complement strand
GCGGACGATCTTGCCATTTCGTTGGGCGCCCATCGGAGCTTCTCGTCGGTGTCACGCTAGAGCTTATTGACCCACCTCCACGCAGTGACGAGGCGCCCAGTGCCTATGACCTTCCTCGTGAAGTACCCATCTTCGTACACCTCCTCGGCACGACGACGCACCCGCCCCAAAGCTTCGATGCCTCCTTTTTCCAGGCGGCATC
Organism: Triticum dicoccoides; assembly: GCF_002162155.2. NCBI lineage: Eukaryota > Viridiplantae > Streptophyta > Magnoliopsida > Poales > Poaceae > Triticum > Triticum dicoccoides. Next base: position 265 of record NW_021228212.1, on the reverse strand, counting down.
ACGGGCTTCACATGCGGCCTGGTACCTGGCTTCCTCCTCCGCCATCTCCTTCTTGAACACCACTTGCCTAGCTTTCTCAGCCGGCGGCACCAACTTCCATAGACAAAGATTGTACTGACCCCAAAACCAATCCAAAGTTGGGGGTCCGGCGCAACCTCGTCAAGCAGCGCGTAGGGGTCCTCGTCGTTGCTAATCGAGTGAGCGTCCTCGGGGGGCGGCGACTCCTCGTCGGCACATGGGCAGACCGGCAGCGCCATGGCAGAGA
>NW_021228211.1:0-1149 GCF_002162155.2 Triticum dicoccoides | reverse complement strand
TTAAAAGTTAAGAAAACTACCTTTCTGCAGAATAATAAGCCATTGCCATCACGGTAGTCTAGTTACGATTTTTATTGAAACTGAAGCAATAATTGAATAGAGCAAATAAAGAGCAAGAACCATGCAAAGCTTATCACTTGACTATATTATTATTTCTTTAACCAACAAACAGTATGATGACTACTATGTAATCACTTTCTGCACATTTTTGGGTTATCTCTAACAGCGGACTATGTAAAAGTACTTCCTTTGTGCAAGACGGAGCTGCAGCTGGGTTGCACTTCCAAGTTTCACCACATTCAAGCTTGCATAATCTCCATTTGCAATCATATAGTATATCATCCATAGAACCATTGAAGTTTTCCACTTTTCTTCATTACGAGACTCAGTATAGTTTATCATATTGTTTGTTATGCCTTCGAATCCCATGACAAAACATTTTCTCACATCCTTTCATGTTTACCCAAATACATTCGGCCAGAACCTAGGAAATGATATTAATAATCTGATATACAATTCAAAACAGTGAAAAAACTATTCAACTGAAATAAATAAGTGTTAGCGCACGCTGTCTTTTTTAACATGTCGTCTCTACTAAGCTTGGTTGTAAGGTAATAGCTCGAGGAAAAACTGAATCAGTAAGCCATATTTAGATTTGGCACATCTAGCACAAAAACTATGAATACTGTCAGAATATCTATCAACATCCAGACCAAACAGCATCGGATGGCGAGGACCATTTGTTCAAAAAGTCCAAGGGAGAAGGAATCGGGGAATTAAATAGGACTAATAGGCAGCATGTTAAATAGAGTTCCCATGTAACATGTGATTTTTTGTATATATTCTGAGTGTTAAAATAAGCCCTACCAAATAGAGGGTTCAGAATTGTTTGTCTTAGATGACCATTGGAATTTCGTAAGGTTGGCTAATCAATATAGGTAGAATGCAACTGATGAAAATTCAACTTCATGTAGAATGCAACCAAACAACTTCGTGGACCCATTTGTTTTCATTTTCACTATTAATAAATAATATACACATGTATGTATTACATATTATTATGCAGATTCTTTTCCTTAGGAATACTGCAATGGTCTAGCATCTATAATCCCTAGAGAATTCCAATGGTCTGGCTTCTATATCTTATCA
>NW_021228210.1:0-3286 GCF_002162155.2 Triticum dicoccoides | reverse complement strand
ACCTCGGAAAGTTCGCGCAGCTTTTCGTGGGAGATCACGACCAGCTGGGTGCGCCCGGTGAACGGCACGGTCTGGCCGTATCTGAGATGGAGTGCAATGACCGATGCGCTGGCAGCGAGAACTGCCGCCACAGCGACCTTCCAAGGGTCGTGGTGCCATGGGGTGGTCTCCTGCGGTCTGCGACTGCGAGAGCTGATCAGCGGCGGCGGTGGCCGTGTGATGACGCGACCGTCCGACTTGGAGAAGAATCGTCGCGTGACTACCTCCAGGCGGCACCGGCTATTCCTGCCGAGTAGGAAGATGCCGGATAAGATGGAGCCCGAGATGTTCCTCAGCATCATCGCTTCTTCTTCTCTTCCAATCTTGTATGCATGCCTGGCTTGTTTCTTTCCGTTTTGTTTTCCTTTCCGTCGTGGTTTCCTGACCCTGCACTGCACGCATAATTCTTTTTTTTTATCGGTAGCATATGACGACACGATTCATCCTTTCACGCGGTCCATCTTTTTTATATGTATATGCTGTTGTTTCAAAGAGAAAAGGTAACCGCAACCTGAAAAAAAATTCAGGGACCAATTGGAGTTCGTGTGACGGAAACAAATCATTGTATTGGCTGGCTCTACGGACCTACGGGGAAATACCTTACGGACGTTTTTAAGGTGGTATGTGAAAATGATTCCACGAAAAATCACACTTTGTGGAAACCACTTCTTATACGCAAACCACCAAAACAGATCCCACGATGCACAACCCTAATCCCGTGTATGTTCTTCTTTCATTGGAGATGCGGAGAGAAAACCGAATTCAAAGGAAAACCGATGGGGTTATTCAAGTTCGCAATCGATGTGGCTGCTGATTGCGGCTATATCTAAGCTTCAACCCGGACACGAGTCTTGCCCCAGACTGAGGCCCCCAATCACCCATGGCAGGCCGTGGCGCCACCGCCACGTCGGGGACACATGCAAGAGGGCGGGGGAGGCATCAACAAATGACGTAGCTGCCATTGGATCGAAGGTGGTGCGACAGTGACGAGAGGCGAGGTGGTATGCAACTGTCGTGGTCATCCTTGACGCGGGTGGTGCAGCACCCGCTGGTCGTGACGGGTGTGACAGTTGTCGATGGGGCTCCCGACGGTCTTTCGGCGGTGGCATCGATTCGAGTGGCCTTCGGTCCCTCTCCTCATCGTCTAGCCGCTATTTTCGTCAAAGACTTGGCCCTTTCCCAGTTGCAGTCCATCGTTGTCTCGCGCCGGGTGCAGCAGGACCGAGCTTGTCTCACGCCCAGTGCAGCAGAACCGAGCTCATGTCGTGACCGGTGAGGCAGAATGGTCAATGGAGGCCAGTTTTGGCCGATCTATTGGGTCTCGGCGTTGGGGGCCGGCCAGGGGTGCGAAAGGCGGGGCCTTTCCGCTCGTCTCGTTGGTTGGGGTAGCGGTGGATTTCGGGTGAGGGGGTGTCAAGGTCTTAGTTGCCGGGGTGGCGACCCTAGTGGTGGTAGCGCTGTGCTCATGGGCAGAGCCCGCGGCTCGGTGCTGCCTGGTGGCCATAGGCATGTGGGTGGTGTGGCTGCCGGGGTATGGCGTTCGGTGGAGGTGAGTGTTGGCCAGGGTGAAAACCTGTTCTATCTTCGGACGGAGCAGCGGCGGCGAAGCTCGTTCCCTTCTTGAAAGCGTCGTCACGGCTCTCATTGCCCGTCGTGATGCTCCGGGTGAAACTCTAATCCTTAGATCGGGCGGTGGCGGCGCTCCGGTGTAGTAACCTTGCTAAAGGCGCCACCTTGGAGCCCACGGTTCGTCATATGCCGCTTCATATCCTCACGGTGGCGTTAGTGCTAGGGGTGGTGTTGTTGCGCTCACCGCCTATGTGTCCTACCTTGGGTGTGTGCATGTGTTGTGGTGGCGTGCGTTTCTACCGATTGTTGGTGATCTTTGCTTTATATGTAAATAGGGGCGAAAGCCTTTTCGGTAATCCAGAATTGCGTGGAGCCCTGGTATCTCCACCGTGACCCCCTCCGATGCTCCTGGCTCCATCCTAACCAACAACTACATCAGGAACAATTTTTTTTGCAAAGTCCGAAAACATGCATAAAACAACTGACATTGTGAACTGGATTAATTGGTTAGCCCAGTAAATCACAGGGGTTAAAATTAGGCAATAATGATAGAAAAATAGTATGAACATATAAAAAAAAAGATAGCACATGATAAACCAAATAATATTTTCATTGTGAATGTTATCTTAACATGGACATTAGTATCATGATAAACCAAACGATGTAAGGCAATTGTCAATAATGCGAGAATAAGGAGGAAAGCGGCAAATGAGATGTATCGAAATGATCAAGGAGATTTTGCTTGCCTGCTGGACCATTAGCGTAGTACAGTTCAGACCCTTGCAAACAATACGGTCCATGTCCACTACATAATCGACAAAATCACTACAAGCAGCAAGGAAATTACCATGAGTAATGAGTCAGACCGGCCAGCCCTCGGGAGTTTCAACAACTGTTGTTTGTTAGACTGCTTCCTCATTGCTCGAATGTTATTGGCACGAACGGAGCAGCTAGTAATGGCATCTCTTCAACACCAGAGATTGCCTAGAGCAAGAGGTAGTTGCGTCCAGCAGGTTTTATTAACAAATGTTGGATGAGGCTGACATGTGGGACCCTGCTTGATGCAGTAGTACTATGTGGATGTGAGATAACTTATGATGTATGCTTTGCCCATGTGAATGCATTGCTTCAGTTTTTTGACTCGATCGATCCACTCCTGTGACCAAGTAGTAGAATTAAGATGTCCTGGACATATTCCTAAGCTTTGCATTCTAGGCAGCTAGCCTTTTCCTCCTCCTTCATTATACAGCATGCTAGATCCAATTGAAGAATATGAAAGAAGGAAAAGTGTTATCTAAGTGAGGAATTCCAAAAAATGGAAGCGGCCCTTCCAAGGTGACTGGCATGTCAAAATCAGGGCCAGCGTTATCTCGTTGTTTCTCCAAGGGAGAACCACTTTGAGTTGTAGGCATGTGAAGCATGGGGAAAGGAAGAGGGACCAGGAGAGGCTCCCTAACATGTATTGTCTATTCTTGTTCTGCTGAATCTGTCGGAACAACCTCAAATCTTCTTGAGCAGGTTCGACTTTCACAAGTGACTGCTTCTAGCTTCTTGCAGTTTCCTTCATCAACCCTTCACTAATGTAATCTGTTCAGAGTATTTTTTTAGAAAAGGAGGATGACCCCCGGTCACTGCATCTGGGCGATGCATATGGCCACTTTATTAATTATTCTCACAA
>NW_021228209.1:0-3237 GCF_002162155.2 Triticum dicoccoides | reverse complement strand
TAGTTTGATGATAAGATAGTTCTTAACGGGTAACAAGTAACAAAAGTAACAAGGTAGAGCAAGCTCGCCCAATCCTTTTTGTAGCAAAGGACAAGCCTGGACAAACTCTTGTATAAAGCAAAGCGCTCCCGAGGACACATGGGAATTATCGTCAAGCTAGTTTTCACCATTGAGGGAGTCCTGGATTAGGGGGTATCCAGACAGGCAGACTATATACTTTGGCCGGACTGATGGAATATGAAGATACAAGATTGAAGACTTCATCCCGTGTCCGGATGGGACTATCCCTGGCGTGGAAGGCAAGCATGGCGATTCAGATGTTAGATCTCCTTCTCTATAACCGACTCTGTGTAACCCTAGCCCCCTCCGGTGTCTATATAAACCGGAGGGTTTAGTTCGTAGGACAAGGACAACAATCATAATCATAGGCTAGCTTCTAGGGTTTAGCCTCTATGACCTCGTGGTAGATCAACTCTTTTAATACTCATATCATCAAGATCAATCAAGCAGGAAGTAGGGTATTACCTCCATCGAGAGGGCCCGAACCTGGGGAAACATCGTGTCCCCAGCCTCCTGTTACCATTTGCCTTAGACGCACAGTTCAGGACCCCCTACCCAAGATCCACTGGTTTTGACACCGAGATTGGTTCTTTCATTGAGAGTTCCGCTGTGTCATCGCTGCAAGGTTTGATGGCTCCTTCACTCGTCAACAACGATACGGTCCAGGGTGAGACTTTTCTCCCCGGACAGATCTTCGTGTTCAGTGGCTTCGCACTGCGGGCCAACTCGCTTGGCCATCTGGAGCAGATTGATAGCTATGCCCCTGGCCATTAGGTCAGGTTCGGAAACTTGAACTACACGGCTGACATCCGCGGAGACTTGATCTTCGATGGATTTGGGCCTGCGTCAGGAGCACCGAACAGTCACGACGAGCATGACTTAGATCTGTCGTCAGACAGTATTCAGGATATTGCACGTGCTGCAGCTCCGGACTTCAATCCGGAGCAGATTGCGCCATCCAAGGACGGGTGGATGGACCCCGCCATGGAGGTCGCATTCTCAACAGCGTTGGAGCCGAATACAGACTCCACCTCTAAGAAAGTCCGTGTCACCGGACCCCCGGACTTGTCTCCGGTCTTAGGTTCCGGACCACGTGCATCCATGCACATCGAATCTGATTGGGCACCGATCATGGACTTCACCGCCGCGGACATGTTTGGGCACTCACCCTTCGGTGACATGCTGAATTCATTAAGGTCTCTCTCTTTGTCAGGAGACTCTCGGCCGAACTATGTCCGGCTCGAGTGGGAAGCAGATGACGAAGAAATTCGTTGCCCTCCCACCACCCACTTAATTGCCACTGTCGATGATTTAACCGACATGCTCGACTTCGACTCCGAAGACATCGACGGCATGAACAATGATGTAGGAGAAGAACAGGAACCACGGCCCACAGGGCGCTGGACAGCCACCTCTTCATATGATATATATATGGTGGACACACCCCCAAAGAAAACAATGGCGATGAGGCAACAGAGGATAACCCCTTAGGGAGGCAATCAAAGCATGGGCGTCACTGGCGCCACTCTAAGCCCCGCCATAGCAATACCGGCACAGGGGACAACAGCAATACGGATGGTGCCAAAGACGAATACAATCCCGATCAGCCTAACTTCGAGCAGGCCGAACAGGAAGACGGGCGAGCTAGCCCAGATGAACAGGCGATGGACAGAGACTTGGAGCATGACAACTATATGCCTCTCTTCGAAGACGAGGTGAGCCTCAGCGACGATGAATTTGTCGTACCTGAGGATCTTGTTGAGCAGGAGCGCTTCAAGCGCCGGCTTATAGCCACTTCAAGAAGCCTAAAGAAAAAGCAGCAGCAACTCCAAGCTGATCAAGATCTGCTCACAGACAGATGGACCGAGGTCGTGGTAGCCGAGGAATGCGGACTCGAGCACCCAACCAAAGGTTACCCAAAGCACAAGTTGCTACCTCTACTCGAGAGGAGGCCCTAGAGCCTACACTACCAGCACAGGACGAGGCTGACTGGCCACCTCGTGGCCGAGACAAAGCGGGGTATCAGCCCGAACACCAGCCCGCACCCTGACGCCCATATACTACGGCCCGGGGCAATACGCAGGACCCGCGAGACATACTAAAAAACAAAGCAGGACAACCAAGATCGATCTACGGATCGCGGGGGCACGCCACAACGCGTGATGATGACCGGCAAGCCGGATATACTAACAACATGTCCGGCCGGGCCGAACACAGCAGACCAGACTTATTAGAACTGCATCGTGACATATCCCGACATAGAGGCGCCACACACCCGATCTGCTTCACGGATGAAGTAATGGATCACGAATTCCCAGAAGGGTTCAAACCCGTAAACATCGAATCATATGATGGCACAACAGACCCCGCGGTATGGATTGAAGATTTCCTTCTCCACATTCACATGGCCCGTGGTGATGATCTACATGCCATCAAGTATCTTCCCCTTAAGCTCAAAGGGCCGGCTCGACATTAGCTGAATAGCCTGCCGGCGAACTCCATTGGCAGTTGGGAAAACCTGGAGGACGCATTCCTCCACAACTTCCAAGGCACCTATCTGTGACCACCGGACGCTGATGACTTTAGTCACATAACCCAACAGCCCGGAGAGTCAGCCAGGAAATTCTGGACTCGGTTCCTAACTAAAAAGAACAAAATTATCGACTGTCCAGATGCAGAAGCCCTAGCAGCCTTTAAGCACAATATCCGCGACGAGTGGCTCGCCTGACACCTTGGCCAAGAAAAGTCAAAGTCCATGGCAGCCCTCACGACACTCATGACCTGCTTTTGCGCAGGCGAGGATAGCTGGATAGCTCGCAGTAGCACCACACCAAGGAACTCCGGCACTTGAGATATCTGCGACAGCAACGGCAAGCCACGGCGCAACAGACATAAGCATCAGAACGATGGCGACAACCCCGAAGACATGGCAGTCAATGCCGGATTCAGCGGCTCCAAATGTGGTCAGCAGAAAAAGCCATTAAAAAAACATTCCGGGATCGTCCAGTCTGGACCGCATACTCGACCGCTCGTGTCAAATTCACGACACCCCTGATAAACCAGCCAACCACACAAACAGAGACTGTTGGGTGTTCAAACAAGCTAGCAAGTTGAATGTCGAAAACAAGGACAAGGGGCTGTATAGCAAGGACGACGAGGAACCCCACCGGCCGAACA
>NW_021228208.1:0-3145 GCF_002162155.2 Triticum dicoccoides | reverse complement strand
CCCCCCCTGGCCTACCCGAACACCCTCTGTTCAACATGGTCTATTTTTGGACATTCTTAAACGGACCCCAACTTTTGCAAGTAGGTGGGCATGCCCATGGTAGGTATCCATACCAGATTTGAATGATTTTCGACACTGTATGCAAGCTGCGATACGTCTAGCCATTTGTCACCTTTTTTTGACCGGGAAAACTCTAGAAAAAGAAAAATTTGTAGAAAACCAAAACAACTTGGCATGGTGCCTTGAATTGGTCATACAAGCAAATAAAAAATGATCATTGGAAAGATGTTGAGAAACAACGTGCTCTCAAATGGAGTCTTTTTGCCTACTGAACACCCTACGTTGTACATGGTGTTTTTTCTACACAAATACAAAAAAAATGATTGGGGAAATTCAGGAAAAAGGTTTCAATTTTTCATTCGGAATTCCAAATTTGTTAGTGTCTTTAAAAAAGTTCATCTTCATAATTTCATTTACTCTTTATTTATTTTTCACATTTTGAAATTCTGAGCAATTTTGAAACACACAAACATTTTATCGAAATTTCTGCACAATTTTTTAAAATGCGAACAATTGTATTTTATGAACAAAATTTGAAACAATGTTCATTTTTTGAATTTCTGAAAAAAATTATTAGAGCTATTTTTGGAAAAGAACAAAAAAAGGAAAAACGAAAATATGTAAAAGAAACAAAAAACAAATAGTAAACCGGTCGCTGAGTGATATATTTTAATTTCTATTTTTCAAGTTTATTCTTCTGTTTTAACAGATGTTCAGAAATTTCAAAAATGATCGCACTCCAACAAACATTTACTTTTGTCAAAAAGAAAGTCACATGCGAAACTTTAAAAAAGTTTTAATCTTTTGCATCCTATACATTCATATAAAGAGTGTTGAATTATGACTAACAAATCAGATGTGCTGCAGTGGATATTGTTGCTATGCAGTCACGGTATGTCTTGTGTTCGATCGCGCTCAACAATTTTAGTTATTGCGAAATTGTTTTGCGGCTTTATTTAGTCTCTTTTAGGATGGCGTTGCAATAGTGTCAGAAGAGTCATCTGGTTCTGGTGGCTAGCAAAGCAACTGACTGTAACCACTAGTGGCGGGGGCGCGGCCAGCGCGCACCTCCTCTGCGTGACTGGGCGCACCAATCTTGTTGTTGATCCTGAGGCGTCACTATGCGGTGTCCATTTCATGCAGCTGTTGTTTAACTTACATAACGTACTAAATTCTAGAAAGCAGAGCAATCCAATTGAAGTGACAATACCATCTTATTGATTGGAAAAAAAGTTACAGCAGTAAAAATGCATTGTTGGCGCAGTGCAAATTCATGGAACACATTAGGTGAGCAAAGACAGGAGCATCATATATATGTATAAGCTTATATGAACAGAGATGCAACAGTCTTGCAGCCTAAATGACTGATTACAAAGAGAGGTGGTTCAAAAGCAACCGTGCACTGACGAACAGTAGATGCACAGTTCCTCGCATCGTAAGGCACACCTTGAAATGATTGATATAGTTGACTATAGGGGGGGTGAATAGGCAACTAATTTTTTTTAATTTTTCTTTACCAAATTAAACTTTGCATCAAAGTAGGTTGTTAGATATGCAACTAGGTGAGCAACCTATATGATGCAACAACAACAAGCACACAAGCAAGCAAAGGATACAAAAGAATATAAGCTTGCAGAAGTAAAGGTGAGAGATCACCAAGAGTGGAGTCGGTGGAGACGAGGATGTGTTACCGAAGTTCCTTCCCTTTGAGAGAAAGTACGTCTCCGTTGGAGCGGTGTGGAGGCACAATGCTCTCCAAGAAGCCACTAGGGCCACCGTATTCTCCTCACACCCTCACACAATGCGAGATGTCGTGGTTCCACTATTGGTGCCCTTGGAGGCAGCGATCGAACCTTTACAAACAAGGTTGGGGCAATCTCCACAACTTAATTGGAGGCTCCCAACGACACCACGAAGCTAATTCACCACAATGAAATATGGTTCCATGGTGACCTCAACCGTCTAGGATGTTCAAACACCCAAGAGTAACAAGATTCGCAAGGGATTAGTGGAGGGAATCAAATTTCTCTTGGTGGAAGTGTAGATCGGGGCCTTCTCAACCAATCCCTAGAGAATCAACAAGTTTGATTGGCTATGGAGAGAGATCGGGTGAAAATGGAGCTTGTAGCAACAATGGAGCTTAGGGATGGAAGAGGTCGTCAACTTGGAGAATAAGACCCCTCCCCTTATATAGTGAGAGGAAAGATCCAACCGTTACCCACTTACTCAGCCCGCGGCGGTGCGGTACTACCGCTCCCGCGGCAGAGACCAAACGAGGCCCTGTTGCGTTGAGGCAACGAGCGGTACTACCGCGCGCCCTTGCGGTACTACCGCAAGGCAAGGTTCGACTAGGCTGGGAAGGCGCGGACCAATAAAATTACATTCGTGGCTACTTCCACTAAGTTTTGAGCTAACAAAAAATCTGACACGGTACTACCGCATGCAGGGAGCGGTACTACCGCGTAGGGCATGGAGTAAAAAATTACATCCGCCCCTACTTCCGCGCATGTTACTGTGCTGGTCTAGAAGCCACGGTACTACCGCTCCTGAGGAACGGTACTACCGCATTGCGCGGTACTACCGCGTCCCTGGCCGGTACTAAGCATGGAGGCAGGGTAAAGAATATGAGCATAAAGTAAAGCACTACTAGGAAAAGGGCTATAGATGATATGGGATATGGCCACTAATGGCACACCAGGCATGTGGTGCGCCATTACTATATACTAATGGCGCACCTTGTTCTGGTGCGCCATTAGTAATATATTACTAATGGCGCACCTTGTGCCTGGTGCGCCGTTAGTAGTTCTGGAAAAAAATTGTTACTGACTAGTTGACATAGTAATGGCGCACCAAAGTCAACGTGCGCCATTAGTAGTTTTGAAAAAAATTGTTAGTAATGCCGAGCCCCACCTTCCCTCGCCCCGTCGCCCCCCTCCCCTCGCCGCCCCCTTGCCCCACCTCCCCTCGCCCCGACGCGCCCACCCCGCCTGCCCCTGCCGTCGACCGTCGCCGACGACCCACCGCACCCTCCCCCGCTCCACCGGCCGCCGCCGCCGACCCCCGGCCCGCACCCTCCCCCACTCCA
>NW_021228207.1:0-450 GCF_002162155.2 Triticum dicoccoides | reverse complement strand
GTGGCCCTTGGTGGAGGGGTCCGAAATCAACCCTATCTCTTGTTTCCCCACACATACGGACTCTAAAAATAGCCTATACTTATGTATTTCGAAATTACATGGGCCTGGCCCAATAATAAGGTGACGCAGCACCTAAAATAGCCTCGGGACGAAATTTATAAAGTGGCATCTTGTATATTTCGTCCAACGCTTCATGCACCCATTATGGTGGCTTCAAAGTCCTCAAATCATCACTTGTAACTCCGTTCTTGTTCCTCTTGCGCATGCCATCATCTCCATGCTTGTTCTTGCTCCAATGTTCATCCTTCTCCAAGCTAGGCCCTTCATTTGTAAGCAAAACAAATGTATCCAATTTAGGCAGCATCATATTCTCATGAACATTAGAATCATTACCAAGAAATGAAAGTACCTGGTAATTTAGTTGGCGTGCACGAGCTCTAGTAATTGGTC
>NW_021228206.1:0-1160 GCF_002162155.2 Triticum dicoccoides | reverse complement strand
CCTACCCGATGTATCAGCCGGCGCCTCCTCCGTCGTCACCGTACTACCCGCCTGCACAACTTTCCTGGGAGCACCTCGCCATGTTGAACGCCGCCTACAGCAACGGCGGCCTCCCCTGCACTCCGTCGACGGACTAGTACCTCGTCAATGACGCCTCCTCCCACATCACCGGCAATGCAGGTACCCTGACCTCGTCTAGTTCTTCTTTAAAGCATGTGCCAACTAGCATTCTTGTCGGCAATGGCCAACACATTCCCGTTACGGCCACCGGCTCCGTCGCCCTTCCCCCTCACGACTTCCGCCTCACCAACATTCTAGTTTCTCCATACGTAGTCACTAGCTTCATTTCAGTTCGCAAGTTCACTAAAGAAAATTCTTGTTCCGTTGAATTTTACCCATATGGCTTTCTTGTGAAGGATCTTCGAACACGGCGGGTTCTCATGATCTCCATTAGCAACAGCGATCTCTACCCCTTTGTTGGCAATAAAGCGTCCTCTCCGTCACAAATCAGACACGTCTACTACTCTCCAACGCTTTTTCTCCTTTATCCGCACCCAATACAACGTAGTGATTAAAGCCATGAAATGCGACAGTGGTGGTGAGTTCATCAACACCTTCCTCCGTACGTTTTTCTCCTCCAACGGCGTCGCCTACCGTTTCTCTTTCCCCCACACGTCGCCCCAAAATGGCAAGGCTGGACGCCTCATCCGAACCACAAACGGCATCGTTCTTACCCTCATTTTTCAAGCCAATCTCATCCCTCCTTTTTGGGTTGAAGCTCTTCACACCGCCACATACTTGCTAAACAGACGCCCCTCTCGTGTTATTGCCAGCGTCACACCATACTATCTCCTCCATGGCTCACATTCCACGTATGATCATCTCCGGGTATTTGGTTGCTTGTGCTTCCCTCACATATCATCCACCATGGCCCACAAGCTCTCCCCTCGTTCTGTCCGTTGCGTCTTCCTAGGGTATCCCCTAGAACACAAGGGTTATCAGTGTTTTGACCTGGATTCGCACCGTGTTATTGTTTCTCGCCATGTCATTTTTGACGAAACGTGCTTCCCATACACACCGCCACACACCTGCATGTCCACAGACGATCCCGCCCACCGTATCTCCCCTCCTAGGTCTCTGGCCGATCCTGCTTCCTCGGA
>NW_021228205.1:0-883 GCF_002162155.2 Triticum dicoccoides | reverse complement strand
TAGCAGTCTCGATGCCACCGAACTGTGACTCGGTCTTACCGAGTTTACCAGTTTAGGTTCCAAAAGCTGCTTCGGTATCACCGAGTTTACAAATCAGTAGCTCCGAAATGCTTTCTGTGGAAAACTAAAACTAAGTTTTTGACTCAATGTTTTGCAAAAACCTCTGTGCTTTGTGATTCTCATCTACTCTACCTCATATACATCTATTCATAGGGTCTGTTGTCAGAGTTTGCATCATGTCAGATCAGAGTGACAGTCAGAACAAGTCTGAGGATCAAGTTCAGATGAGTGAGGGCACTAGTCCCTCCGGTACCTCAGATGAGGGTAGCAGGAGCACACCTAGTAACTTGCCCAAGGTAGCTACTAGGACGAGGAAGAAGAGAATCTCAGAATCTGAAGATCAGGACTATGTGGCTGTTGATGATGATGCTACATCTAAGAAGGTGCTGAAGAAGGAATATGGCACAACTGCGGCCACTAAGCCTGGTATGAAGACCAAAGCACCTGCAAGAAGGATTCCCATGTCTAAAGCCAGAGCCTCTACTCAAGTAATTTTGGAATCTGAACCCAAAGAGGATGCTCCAGAAGGGAAGAAAAGGAAAAAAAGAGTCAAGAAGACAATGGCCAGAGTTGTTGGAAAGCCCTCAATGATGGAAGAAGAGGAAGAGATTGCTGCACCAGCACCTAAAGCTCATAAGCTGATGGGAGATGCAATCAGATCAGGGGCTGCTCCATCTAAGCCCAAATATGCTCCCAAAGCTACTGCTCCTAAGCCCAAGTCTGCACCTAAGAGGAACACTAGGAGCATTCCAGCTGAAGAAAAGAACAAGGCCCCAGTGCCTGAGGCTGCAAATGATGAAGAAGATGAAGATTCACTTGTCTT
>NW_021228204.1:0-1092 GCF_002162155.2 Triticum dicoccoides | reverse complement strand
AGTGCCAGTGACAGACACTAGAGCAACAACTTCAGCACCAGCTACTGCCCCTTCAGTTCCAATGCAACCAGCTCCAGCACCAACTCCTCCAGCACCCTCTACTTCAACTGAAGCCTTCGTCCAAGGAGCTATCAGGACACCACCACCAGAAGATCAAGCCTGAGAGACGATCTAGTACTATGCATTTTCTATGAACTTTTTGGTAACTTGTTGCCAAAGGGGGAGAAAAATGTATAGATCATAGGCTTTGAGAGAGAGTGTTGCTTTTATTCTCTCTTGCTTTATTTGGCGGTTTTTCAAACTTTGTTTGCTTTTGGTTGAGATACTATGCCTGTGAGACATTGATGATCATGTGTTTGATCATAAGCTACACTTATGCATGCTTGATATTATCCTATCTATCTTATGTGATCATTCACTATGCTTGGTGATGAGTGCATGTATTCATTGTTTATTATTTTGAGCGCTCCACCAAGATGTATGTGACATGGAAGAGTAACCCATGAGCCTAATTCATTGTGCATTTGCAGTCCAAAGCAAATCTTAAACCATGCACAAATTTAGGGGGAGCTCTTGCTTATCACATACTTCTCAAAGTGACGATGCTATTAAATCTTATTATCATTTGTCGAAGCTTTGATCTATATGTTGTCATCAATTACCAAAAAGGGGGAGATTGAAAGTGCAACTATCCCTAGGTGGTTTTGATAATTAATAACAACATATAGCTCATTGAGCTAATGCTATTCCAACACTATCATTTCAGGAAAGCTCAATGAATGGCATGGCATGGATGATGAAAGTGGATCCCTCAAAATACTAAGGACAAAGGATTGGCTCAAGCTCAAAAGCTCAAGACTCTTATTTTTATATTTTAGTGATCCAAGATCACATTGAGTCTATAGGAAAAGCCAATACTATCAAGGAGGGATGAGGTGTTGTTTAATGAGCCTCTTGCTTCAATGTGCTTAGTGATATGCTCCAAAACCCTCAACTACTTTCCCACATCCACAAATGACCTAAACCCAAACCAAAATCAGTCACACCGAAACTTCCTATCCGGCGCCACCAATTCCAAAAGTCATAGCCACT
>NW_021228203.1:0-415 GCF_002162155.2 Triticum dicoccoides | reverse complement strand
ATGACTCAGACATAGTCTCCTCCTCTGGCTCCCATTACAAAGGTACCCTTTTAAATTTCATTTGACAAACATGATGGTCATCAAAATTGTTGCTTGTCGTGAAATACATAATTCATTGTTCATTCAAATTGCAAGTTGTGCACACAACATGTACATATGAACTAATACAAACTTAGTCAAACCGATAACAAGCACAAGATCGAATTATGGCATGTGAACTAATACAAACTTAGTCAAATTGATAACAAGCACAAAAGATCGAATTGTGCCATGTCACAGGACGACATCTTTTTTATTCAAATACCAAAAACTTTATTTTTCTGTATACAAATATAAATATCCTTTTCCAGACAAGATGCATCACGCATTACCGACAACCACATAGATGAAAGTTGGTGTGTTCAAACTATTCTTG
>NW_021228202.1:0-2445 GCF_002162155.2 Triticum dicoccoides | reverse complement strand
AAATGCGTTATAGCTACTCCAGGTAGCTATAGCGGTTTCCGTAGAAACCGCTATTGCTATCTTGACTAGCTGTAGCTCTTTTCTCACAAAAGCGCTGCTGCTATAACCAGTACCTATATAGCATTTTTCGTGTTTGTTTCCTTCTATTTTCGTTTCCATTATTTTCTCTCACTTTTCTTTCCCTTTTTCCGAGAGCAGTAAACAAAGGGAAGGCGATATATATTGCATCATTTGACGGTTAAGTATGGATACAAAATAGGAACATATGTATTACATCATTGGACCCATGCATAATAATGGCTAAGTAGGTATACAAAATAGGAACATATATATTACATCATTTGACCGATAACATACGGTTCCTCAGCGTTGACGTTTTCGTTTTTGAGTCAGCTTCTTTTCCTTCTTGTTCATTGAAGAATAATTGAGCCCCTCATTGTGACTTTGCCTTTTCCATGGAGTACGATTTTTCTTAGGTAATGTAGTATTGATTCTTCTTTTGATGTATACTTCATCATCATCGCCATCTTCCCTCATTGGATTGCCGTACTGATCGTAGTCTTCCTCGTTGGTGACTCCATCCATTCCAATGATGTTCCTTTTGCCTCTTCTCACGACAACACGGCTCGGATTGCGCAGGTCGGTTATGAAGAAGCATTGTGTCACGTTCTTAACGTGTACCCATGGCTCGTTTTTTGCGATAGCGTTCACGGTAGCGCTCTTGGCGTCGGGTATAGTCATGGTAGTGAAATTCCAGTTTTCTCTTTCGACATTCTTAGCCCATCTGACACGGAACATCGTCGTGTTGTGAAGTCCAGAGTAGTCAACCTCCCAGATCTCCTCGACCCATCCATAAAATCTTTCAGTTGCATCATTGTCGCTGCCAGTCATGCATTCCATCGTCACCTCGGAGTTCTGATCATCACTGCCATATCTTTGGCCTCCGTGTAGAATGTGTATCCGTTGATATTGTATGCCTGATTGGTTACGAGGTTGGGAGAGGGGCCATGTGCTAAGGCGTATATGAGCAATCCGTCCTTCTCCGGGGGATTAGCAATAATATGCTCTTTGAACCAATTCAGGAAAGTGAAGTTGTGCTCTCTAGTAACTTCAGCATCCGTCTTGCATACCCCCCAGTCATGATACTTCTTTGCGATAATTTCTTTGTGCAGTGCCATGAAAGGATCTACCTCGTCTAGGTGTTGTAGCACTACCAAGTTTGCTCTATCAAAGTCGCTGCATCGATCTGAGTATGCCACGTGCAAATCCCTGCGACCGTTGGAGTGACCTTCTCCTTCGAGCCTCCCATCGTGCTTGTTAACGGGAAAACCAACACTAACACCAGGCGGCTGGTCTGTGCCATATAGAAAATTCTCGCAGAAAGAGATGCACTCTTGTGTCAGATAGCTCTGGATGATGCTTCCATCCGGACATGACATGTTACAAACGAATCCTTTGATGATCCCATTCATCCTCTCAAACAACATCATTTTGTGCAGGAATGACGACCAAAGGTCTATTATGTTGTCCACAATATGGACACACAGATGCACCATCACGTCAAAGAACGCGGGCGGGAAGTACATCTCAAGCTCATTCAGTATCACAATGATCTCTTCCTATAGCCTTCGGAGCTGCTTCACACTAATCGACTTTCGAGAGATGACGTCGAAAAAGATACAGAGACCAATAAGCATGTCACGGACGTGCTTGTCCATTATCCCTCTAAGGGCAACAGGTAGTATCTGCGTCTTCATCACATGACAGTCATGGGACTTCATGCCGCTGAACCTTTTCTTGTCTATGTCTAGATATCTGCTTATCTTGCCACAGTAACCGGAACTAACTTTGAGTCCGGTAAGGCACTTAAAGAATTGATCGATCTCAGCCTGACTTAAGGTGAACAAGAAGGGGGGCAATAATCCTCTTTCTTTATTTTTTTGCCCTTCTTCTACCACGCCTCTGTCTCTGTCTCTGTCTCGTCTAACTTTTTACAGGGCGGCATGTGCATATCTTCCCTGATATTCAAATCTTGCAAGTCTTTTCTTGCCTTCGGCCCATCCTTGGTCTTATCCGGCATGATCATCAGTGTCGCGAGCAAGCTGTCAAGGACATTCTTACAGATATGCATTTGATCAAGGCAATGAGGTGTATCGAGTTTGTGCCAGTACTCCAAGTTCCAGAACACAGACCTTGTCTTCCATACCTTTAGTAGAGGCTCTGGCGCCTTTTTCATCGGCTTTCCTGGCGCAGGGCACTCCTTCTAGTTTTTCAACAGCTCATCGATTTCGGCGCCGCTCCGCTTACGTGGAGGTCCTCGATGCTCATCATGAGCATTGAATAGATCTCCACGGTTTCTCCACGGGTCGTCCTATTCGAGCCATCTTCGATGCCCCATGTACACGATTTTCCCAGACCCACCATCTTTCCTTGATGTTAGCTGCT
>NW_021228201.1:0-2566 GCF_002162155.2 Triticum dicoccoides | reverse complement strand
ACTTTGATACAGTTCGCGAATTAGAAAAAAAAATCTCAAAATTCAAATAAGCTCATGAAATATTAAAAAAATCATGAATTTGAAAAGGTTGATGGATTGGAATAAAGTCCATGCATTTGAAAAATAAAAAGGAAAAAAACACATGAGAAAAAAGTAAGAAAAAATGGACAAAAACCAGAAAAATGAAACATATAGGAGCTTCTAGAAACTTTCCAAACCCGATTGGGAGCTTCATAGAAATAAGCATGCTTACAGGGCCGGCTGGTCCTGTACATGGGTTCTCGTGGCGTGTTACCGGCCGAGAGTAGGCACGCAGCCCAGTGGGCGCCCAACCGGTTAGCCAGATGGCCCATGTCATTTGTGTAATGGCAATGCAATTGGTATTCATTATATATAATATTCACTTCAGACATGTCTATATTGCGCCGAATGTGTTGTACAGTGAAATATTATGCATCAAACAAAACCAATAAACTTAAAATGTCTAGCAGTGATGGGCGAGAAAATGTAATAGTCACTGTTAAAGTTACCAAAACATGGTGGCACGCAGGCTTATGGTGAATTCGGGCTTCTGGATTGAAAAGGTTCTGCGACAACAAATTGAATGATCTTCGGTTCAAGGCTTTGTTTACTTCCATTGAAATTAACTAACTGGACTCTTATCTTTGGTTCAAGGTGTAATTTCTTTTCATCAAGATGAACCAATTGGCCGTGTGTCTTTTCAGGAGGCCGGGGCTGAAACTGTTAAGTTCCACCTACATTTTTTTTCTTCAAAAAATGCTGGAACTAATTGGAGTGTGATTACCAGGAAGGTTCAGACTAAAATATGAATCTATTATTCAGCAAAAATTGCCGGCCAATTGTTTCTTTTGGCAACGAGCAGAACAGCTTTTCATTGTCCATTAGCGTGTAACTAAACGATTCCATCTTGGTGGTCGTATGCAGTCCTATGTGCAGTATCTTTGACTAGATTGCTATCGAACACGGAGCGTTGTTTTCCGTTGGGTATAAGAGACAGACACAGTGAGAAAAATAAGCATGTCGTCAGCCTAAGCAGCCTTTGCATGGGGAACCATAAAGCTTCAATTCCTGGATGTGTAACAAGCAGGGCGCAACTTTCGATTGGTTTTTTTTATTATTTTCAAACCGAAGGACACAACTTTTGATTGTCCATTAGCGCGTAACTAAACGATGCCATCTTGGTGGTCATATGCAGCCTTATGCGCAATATCTTTGGTTAGATCGCTAATGAACTTTTTGATGCATGGGCATCACATGCGGGTGTAGAAGATTATCATGGGACGCGTCTGGTGAGCAATGGGGTCTCACACACACTATAAAGTGCTCGGAGCATTGTTTACCGTTGGGCACAGTGAGAAAAATAACCATGGCGTCAGTCCTAGCAGCCTTTGCATGGCGAACCACGATCCAGCTCGTGGGCTTGGTGCTGGTTTCAGACCAGGATGATGCCTAGCTCGTGGGAGCTTTCTGGTCTGTTTCCCTGTTGCTTCGGAGCGATCACTACCTCTCGCGTTTCCCTGTTGACGTGATAGTCTTGGATTTAGAGTAGACGTCCCCACACGTTTTGCATGCATGCATGCGGTTGGTGCACGGCCTCGACCGCGTGAGTAATTTCTTCTCATTTGTATCTACTCCCTCCGTTCGGAATTACTTGTCGTAGAAATGAATGTATCTAGACGTATTTTAGTTCTAGATACATCCATTTTCGAGGCAAGTAATTCCGAACAAAGGGAGTATTTCTTTAGGAAATGCCATCATGGCTACTTTATTAAATTGGTAATATAGTTTACATCATTTGCAACGGCATTCATCAAAAAATCTGGGCATTCATCAACCTTACAAGAAGAATTACTATCCTAAGCAAGTTTCGCTAAAGAGCTGGCTACCTCATTAGTTTCACGAGCACAGTGCCTCGACCATGTGAGTAATTTCTTCTCATTTGTACTCCAAGATGACTGTACCGCGAGTTTAAGGCTGCATATGGCCCCAAGTGGCTACAAACTTTTTCTTCTCGGTAGATATAATAGAGCTATGCTTGCAAATGGCTTTTTTTTTAAACTTTGCGAATGGCTTGTTAACGATGGCCTTGTGCATGGGTACAAAAATTTGTGTTGGAACATTAGCGACATTTAATTACAACCCTTGGTGCTCTGACCTTTCTCTTTAAAGTTGCACACACTATCAAGTGCTCTGGGCATTGTGTACAATACTGTATTAATGCACATTATCAAGTGGACGAGCTTGTTGTATAGAATTAGAAGGCACAGTTTACAGTGTAGGACCCATGTCATACTGCTGTCCTAGAGACCACGTTAACAAGGGTGTGTTCAAGTTACTTTACATGCCTCCAAGTGAGCGGCCCGCTGCGATCATGTGTGTCTTGCCTAAGGGATTCGATATCCTCAACCTGTAGACGTAGTTTGGACTGTTTATTCACTCATTTTGATCCGTATGTCGTCCATATTATAATCTTAACAAAGAATTATATTTACGAACAGAGTATATATATATATATATATATATATATATATATATATATATATAT
>NW_021228200.1:0-914 GCF_002162155.2 Triticum dicoccoides | reverse complement strand
TGATATCGTACGCCTCATAGGTCATCAGGTTGTGCTCGGCGCCCTGTGACAAGGCGAATATGAGTTGTTCTTCCGCGGAAGAATCCTCATGTAAAGGGTACGACAGAAGCTTCTGCTTGAACCAACGCGTGAAACATGAGTTGTGCTCTTTGAGTATATCTCCGTCCGTCCTCTGTTGGCCTCGGTCATTGTACGTCTTCTTAATAAAGGTTTTGTGCTCTACCACCCAAGGATCGACCACGTCTATGTGTTGTAGCGCGACTAGGTTTGCTCTTTCAAAGTCGGCGAGTCGACCCTCGAAGTCGACATGCATTTCGCGGCGACCCTCACGGTGACCCCATCCAGCGAGCCTGCCGAGGTGCCTGTTGACGGGCAGACCAATGGGGTTCTCGATGCCTAGATAATTCGTGCAGTAGGAGATGCACTCTTCGGTCAGAAAGCCCCTGGCTATGCTTCCCTCTGGACATGACATGTTGCGAACGTATCCTTTGATGACACCATTCATCCTTTCGAACGGCATCATGCTGTGCAGGAACGTCGGACCGAGTTGGATGATATCGTCCACGATATGGACCAGCAGATGCACCATAACGTCGAAGAATGCGGGCGGGAAGTACATCTCAAGCTCGCATAGTATCACCACGATCTCTTCCTGTAGCCTTCTGAGTTGCCTCACGCCAACAGACTTCCGAGAGATGACGTCGAAAAAGTTGCATAGGCCAAATAACGTTTCACGGACGTGCGCGTCCATGATCCCACGGATTGCAACTAGAAGTATCTGCGTCATCAGCACGTGACAGTCGTGAGACTTCATCCCGCTGAACTTCTGCTTCGCTCGGTCTAGGTATCTGCTTACCTTCCCCGCGTAACCGTATGGAAGTTTTACTCCTACGAGGCAGGTGAAAAACTGCTCG
>NW_021228199.1:0-2182 GCF_002162155.2 Triticum dicoccoides | reverse complement strand
GAGGAGGAACAAGAGGGCGTCAGCTGACAAGACCCCCCAATCCGTTCCGGCGTTTGAGGCCGTAGCTCGGGATGGTGGTGACACCACTCGGGCTTCTGTGACCTTCGCCATTCCTCTGACGAGTGTGCGGCCCTCGACGTCGACTGCAGATCCGTCTTTGCTTTTTGCCGCATACCCCGTCCCTGAGGACCAAGCGGCTACTACAAAAGAGGCTATACGCTAGGCGGGGATCATGATGGAGCAAGTGAAGGTGGCTCGGGAGGCCAGCCAAGCAGCTTACGACGCAAGTTCGGCTCTTCAGAGTAACGTCCAGGTCAGTCGACTCAACACTTGGTCTATTCACGATATGCTGTTTGAAGAACCTCTTTTCCGAAGATCTTTG
Organism: Triticum dicoccoides; assembly: GCF_002162155.2. Lineage (NCBI taxonomy): Eukaryota > Viridiplantae > Streptophyta > Magnoliopsida > Poales > Poaceae > Triticum > Triticum dicoccoides. The sequence goes on along the minus strand of NW_021228199.1, from coordinate 1,800 downwards.
TATCTGTACACCCACTGGGTGTGTTTTACAGTGGGGGCACGCTGAGTGCACCCACTGGGTGTAGTCCCCGAGACTACGGTGGACTGCTGGCAGTCGACTGTAGTCTTTATATTGTGTTGTTGTAGTTGTATTTCTTCACTCGGTCTGGTCAGGCCATGTCGAGTGGGACTGTATCCGGTCGACTATGGGCAGTCGACTTCTCTTTTTCTCTTTTTTTTACAGTGGGGGCACGCTGAGTGCACCCACTGGGTGTAGTCCCCGAGACTACTGTCGAATGGTCTTGATTCGGCTGTAGTCTTAGAAACGTCATCATTGTCCCTTAGTTGCTTGGAAGCAACTTGTCTTGGACGTCTGTCGACTGATTTTTCTTTTTACAGAAATCTTGCGAACTTGTAGCTCGCTATACTGAGCTGGAGAATCAGCAGATCCAGCTCAACCTTAACTTGAAGCTTGCTCAGGAGAATTTGAAGAAGGCGCAGGAAGAAGCAAAAGGTATGGCTGGTGAGGTTCTCCATTCTTGATGAGTGGCTTTTCTTTCTTGTCCATTCTTGATGTTGATTCCACTCGAGGCACCACAGATAAACTGGAGGAAGCTCTGAAGAAGAAGGATCAAGATCTTGCAGAGGCATAGAAGGAAGCCTTGGACAAAATGAGGCTTGCTGAAGAGAAAATGGCCTCGGTCGGAGCTCTTGAGCAGGAGAACTCCAGACTAAAAGCTGCTCTCGAAGTAGCCAATCAAGAGGTCAGTCGACTGAAGAACAACAACGTGGCTCTGCACGATAAGGCAGGTGAGCTGGCGGGGAGGAGGAACGATCTGGAGGCTTATCTTGGTGGACTCGCCAAGAAGCTGTTCGTCGTGCTCGAAGGTAATTACTCTGCCCCGACTGTCTTGTAGTTACCAAGTCTGTGTAGGGTCACTGTCTTATTCTTGAATCGTGTTTGCAGAATTCTGTCAGAATTTTGAAGAGGAGACTAGTCGAGTGGAGCCAGGCTTGGACCCTGCTAACTCCCTTGTGAAGGACAAGGCTGCAATGAACGTGCTCCGTCTGGAGTCTCGTATTGCCAGCGTGGTTGACTATCTTGCTCGACTGAAGGTTGCGATGTCGCGGATCGACACATCACTCTGGCCTGGGACGACACTTCAGAACGACCTCGAGTCCCTGATGGCTCGACTTAATGAAGTCCCAGGTCGAGTGGAGGAATGGAAGAAATCTTCTGCTAGATGTGGTGCTGATGTCGCTCTGTCTCTGGTCCGCGTCCATTGCAAGGAAGCGCGAGAAGAAAAGCTGGCCGCCATCCAAGTCGCCAATACCAGGAAGCACAACTTTCAAGACTTCATGGAGACTTTCATTGCTGCCGCCACTCGTATTGCGGACGGGATCGACTTGGGCGAGTTCGTTGCCCCTTCCAGTCCTCCTCCTGAGGAATGAAAAACTTATGCTTCACTTTAAATTTGCCTCGGAATGCCGAGTGGACTTGTAACCGTTAAACTCCGCCGAGCCGAGGGCTCGAGTACTTTGATCTGAGGTCTGGGACCTTTTAGGCTTTATCTGAACTTGATTTCTCTTTGAATATCTTCATGGTTTGATCCGTCAAGTGGAATTTGACCTTCACTCGGAATAACCTTGTATTTGCGGCGCAACTCCGAAGGAGAAGGTAGCAGTCGACTTGCGCCTCGTCGTCCTTGCGGATTGGGTTGTGTCCTGTACTTAGGCGAGCACTGGGCCGCAGCTAAGTCCCCGAGTGGGAGGTTTGCTCTCACTCGATAGGGTTTTTAAACACTTAGGCGAGCGCTGGGCT
>NW_021228198.1:33344-61081 GCF_002162155.2 Triticum dicoccoides | reverse complement strand
CAATACCATTGTTACACCCACAACCCCTACTGCTACATATACGGGACCAATTACTAGAGCTCGCGCACGCCAATTAAATTATCAGGTACTTCCGTTTCTTGGTAATGATTCTAATGTTCATGAGAATATGATGCTGCCTAAATTGGATACATTTGTTTTGCTTACAAATGAAGGGCCTAGCTTGGAGAAGGATGAACATTGGAGCAAGAACAAGCATGGAGATGATGCCATGCGCAAGGGGAACAAGAACGGAGTTACAAGTGATGATTTCAGGACTTTGAAGCCACCATAATGGGTGCATGAAGCCTTGGACGAAATATACAAGATGCCACTTCATAAATTTCGTCCCGAGGCTATTATAGGTGCTGCGTCACCTTTTTATTGGGCCAGGCCCATGTAATTTCGAAATACATAAGTATAGGCTATTTTTAGAGTCCGTATGTGTGGGGAAACAAGAGATAGGGTTGATTTCGGACCCCTCCACCAAGGGCCACGAAATTTCCCTCTCTTCCTCCCTATATACAGCCCTTAGGGCACCGTTTAGATTTTGGGTTTTGTTTAGATTAAAGTTCGCCATAGCTGCAACTTCGCGTACTTCGTTTGTGTTCAACGACCAGACAAAGGCGTCACAGAACCCAACCTTGATCAATAAAGCTTTCATCTTATATTCGCAATATCCAGATTGCAATCTCAGTTTCTTGCTTGTTCTTCGTTTGCTTGCAGGAAACATACCCTCGTGGTCAGGTTGATCGTGCTCCAGCGTGGTCAATAACCTCTCGGAGTTGGTTTAGCGATTGCTAAGGCACGACGTCCTCGCACGTTCGTAGTCGGATCGTCAAAGTCGACTGCCACCAAAGCGATATCCATCATCTCATCGAAAGACGGGACACCTTTGCCTCTATCATGTAGTGCAGCGAGGAATAAAACGCTCAACATCCCGTCTCATCTTTGGCCAAAAGAAATGTGTAGCAAGTACGTCCTCCGTCTTCTTCACGCCAAAGTGTCCCGTTAATCCTCCTCCATGCGCCTCCTGCAACAACAAAAGACGAACGGAGCTAGCTGGAATGCATAGCTTGTTAGCACGAAACAAAAATCCATCGTTAACGACGAACTTGTTCCACATTCTTCCTTCTTTAAAATTCTGCATTACATCTTTAAAATCAGCATCATGCACATATTGATCTTTGATGGTCTCCAAACCAAATATTTTGAAGTCAAGTTGTGAAAGCATAGTATAGCGGCGAGACAATGCATCAGCAATAACATTTTCTTTTCCCTTCTTGTGTTTAATGACATAAGGAAAAGTCTCAATGAATTCAACCCATTTAGCATGTCTATGATTCAGTTTAGCTTGACTTTTAATATGTTTCAAAGATTCATGATCAGAATGTATAACAAATTCTTTGGGCCATAAATAATGTTGCCATGTTTCTAAAGTCCGAACAAGAGCATATAATTCTTTATCATAAGTAGAATAATTCAGACTAGGCCCACTCAATTTTTTAGAAAAGTATGCAACAGGTTTGCCATCTTGTAATAACACACCTCCTAATCCAATTCCACTAGCATCACATTCAAGCTCAAAAGTCTTATTAAAATCAGGAAGTTGGAGTAAAGGAGCATGTGTCAACTTATCTTTCAATACCGTGAAGGCTTCTTCCTGTGCAGTACCCCAAAGAAAAGGCACATCTTTCTTTGTAAGCTCATTGAGAGGTGCAGCAATGGTGCTGAAACCTCTCACAAAACGCCTATAGAATCCAGCGAGGCCAAGAAAACTCCTCACTTGTGTGACCGTTTTGGGCTGCGGCCAACTCTCAATAGCTTCAATCTTGGCTTTATCAACTTCAATTCCCTGTGGAGTAACAACATAGCCAAGAAAAGATACTCGGTCGGTGCAAAAGGTGCACTTCCCAAGGTTACCAAACAAACGTGCATCACGTAGAGCAATAAAAACAGCACGTAAATGTTCCAAATGTTCTTCCAAAGATCTGCTATAAATCAATATGTCATCAAAGTAAACTACCACAAATCGTCCAATGAAAGCACGTAAAACTTCGTTCATTAATCTCATGAAAGTACTAGGTGCATTAGTTAACCCAAAAGGCATGACTAACCACTCATATAATCCAAACTTAGTTTTGAATGCGGTTTTCCATTCATCTCCCAATTTCATACGAATTTGATGGTATCCACTACGTAAATCAACTTTGGAGAATATTGTAGAGCCACTCAATTCATCAAGCATATCATCTAGCCTAGGAATAGGATGACGATAACGAATAGTAATATTATCAATGCCTCTACAATCAACACACATACGTGATGTACCATCCTTTTTCGGCACTAGAATAATAGGAACAACACAAGGACTAAGGGATTCGCGTATATAACCTTTGTCGAGAAGCTCTTGTACTTGACGCATAATCTCCTTCGTCTCCTCTGGATTGGTACGGTATGGTGCACGGTTTGGCAGTGAAGCACCGGGAATTAAGTCAATCTGATGCTCAATCCCTCGAATAGGCGGTAATCCCGGTGGCACGTCTTGTGGAAAGACGTCAGCGAACTCCTGCAAAATGTTAGTGACAGCAGGAGGCAAAGAGGAAGGCACGTCCTCGAATGAAAATAATGCCTCTTTGCACACAAAAGCATAGCAAACAGATTTGCTGAAATCTAGCTCGTCAATATCAGATTTGGTGGCAAATAAACATGCACTTTTCAATTTAATTTCAGAAGCAACACTAGATGGTTTATTATTAGGCTTCATTTGTTGCTCAAATTCTTTTGCCACAATCTGATTTTCACTCTTATTCGTCTCCTGTTTTGCTTTATTAGCTCTATTAATATCATCTTTCAAAATGGAATCAGGAGTCATAGGAAGCAAAGTAATATTTTTATCCTTATGAACAAGAGTATAGTGATTGTTTCTACCATGGTGTACAGAATTTTTATCAAATTGCCATGGTCTACCAAGTAATAAGGAACATGCTTGCATAGGTACCACATCACAATCAACATAATCAGCATATGTAGATATACTAAAATGCACACGAACAGTACGTGTTACCTTAACCTTGCCGCTGTTGTTGAACCATTGGATGTAGTAAGGATGTGGATGTGGTCTTGTGGTGAGAGAAAGCTTCTCCACCATCTCCATGCTAGCCAAGTTGTTGCAGCTCCCTCCGTCTATTATGACGCGCACAGAACGTTCCTTCACAACTCCCTTGGTATGGAACAAATTGTGCCTCTGATTTTGCTCAGCTTGTGTGACCTGCACACTCAAAACACGTTGAGCAACTAAACATTCATACCTGTCAGCGTCTTCAGGAGCCATGTATCAGCTCTGATACCACTTGATAGAGGCGGGGTGTCCCGATCTTTCGATGAGATGATAACTATCAATTTGGTGGAGACGACTTTGACGATCCGACTACAAACGTGCACGACGTTGCGCCTTAGCAATCGCTAAACCAACTCCGAGAGGTTATTGACCACGCCGGAGCACAATCAACCTGACCACGAAGGTCTATTCCTGCAAGCAATCGAAGAACAAGCAAGAATATGATAAAAGCAATCTGAATATTGCGAGTATATATGAAGTATTGATAAAGGTGGGGTTCTGTGACGCCTTTGTCTGGTCGTTGAACACAAACGAAGTACGCGAAGTTGCAGCTATGGCGAACTTTTAATCTAAACAAAACCCAAAGTCTAAACAATGCCCTAAGGGCTGTATATATGGAGGAAGAGGGGGGGGGGATTTCGTGGCCCTTGGTGGAGGGGTCCGAAATCAACCCTATCTCTTGTTTCCCCACACATACGGACTCTAAAAATAGCCTATACTTATGTATTTCGAAATTACATGGGCCTGACCCAATAATAAGGTGACGCAGCACCTAAAATAGCCTCGGGACGAAATTTATGAAGTGGCATCTTGTATATTTCGTCCAAGGCTTCATGCACCCATTATGGTGGCTTCAAAGTCCTGAAATCATCACTTGTAACTCCGTTCTTGTTCCCCTTGCGCATGCCATCATCTCCATGCTTGTTCTTGCTCCAATGTTCATCCTTCTCCAAGCTAGGCCCTTCATTTGTAAGCAAAACAAATGTATCCAATTTAGGCAGCATCATATTCTCATGAACATTAGAATCATTACCAAAAAACGAAAGTACCTGGTAATTTAGTTGGCGTGCACGAGCTCTAGTAATTGGTCCAGTATGTATAGCAGCAGGGGCTGTGGGTGTAACAATTGTATTGATGTCCTCATCATCCTCCCCTTCTTGAAATGAAGTCGTCCTCGACGGAAGTTCATCTTCCTCACCCAAATAAGGCTTCAAATCTGCAATGTTAAAAGTGGGACTAACCCCAAAATCTGCAGGCAGCTCAAGTTTATATGCATTATCATTTATTTTCTCTAACACCTTAAAGGGACCATCAGCACGTGGCATTAACTTTGATTTGCGCAAATCAGGAAATCTATCCTTACGCAAATGTAACCAAACAGGATCTCCAGGTGCAAACACAACATGTTTTCTACCCTTATCTCCAGCAAGTTTATATTTAGCATTCATACGCTCAATGTTTTCCTTAGTTAACTCATGCATTTTTAAAATCAATTCAGCACGTTGTTTAGCATCAAAATTAACCTTCTCCGAAGATGGAAGAGGCAACAAATCAATAGGTGCACGAGGTAGGAAACCATACACAACTTCAAAAGGGCACATCTTAGTAGTAGAATGCAATGAACGATAATAAGAAATTCAATATGAGGCAAGCATTCCTCCCACATTTTCTTATTATTCTTCAAAACAGCCCTAAGCATAGTAGACAACGTTCTATTGACTACTTCAGTTTGTCCATCAGTTTGGGGGTGACAAGTAGTACTAAAAAGCAGTTTAGTCCCCAACTTAGCCCATAAACATCTCCAAAAGTGGCTAAGAAATTTAATATCACGATCTGAAACAATAGTATTTGGCACACCATGCAAGCGAATAATTTCACGAAAGAACAAATCAGCAACATTAACAGCATCATCGCTTTTATGACATGGTATAAAGTGTGCCATTTTCGAGAATCTATCCACGACAACAAATATGCTATCCCTCCCCTTCTTTGTTCGAGGTAAACCTAAAACAAAGTCCATAGATATATCCTCCCAAGGAACACTAGGTACAGGCAAAGGCATATATAAACCATGAGGATTGAGTCGTGACTTAGCTTTTTGACATGTAGTGCATCGAGCAATAAAACGCTCAACATCCCGTCTCATCTTTGGCCAAAAGAAATGTGTAGCAAGTACGTCCTCCGTCTTCTTCACGCCAAAGTGTCCCATTAATCCTCCTCCATGCGCCTCCTGCAACAACAAAATACGAACGGAGCTAGCTGGAATGCATAGCTTGTTAGCACGAAACACAAATCCATCGTTAATGACGAACTTGTTCCACAGTCTTCCTTCTTTACAATTCTACATTACATCTTTAAAATCAGCATCATGCACATATTGATCTTTGATGGTCTCCAAACCAAATATTTTGAAGTCAAGTTGTGAAAGCATAGTATAGCGGCGAGACAATGCATCAGCAATAACATTTTCTTTTCCCTTCTTGTGTTTAATGACATAAGGAAAAGTCTCAATGAATTCAACCCATTTAGCATGTCTATGATTCAGTTTAGCTTGACTTTTAATATGTTTCAAAGATTCATGATCAGAATGTATAACAAATTCTTTGGGCCATAAATAATGTTGCCATGTTTCTAAAGTCCGAACAAGAGCATATAATTCTTTATCATAAGTAGAATAATTCAGACTAGGCCCACTCAATTTTTCAGAAAAGTATGCAACAGGTTTGCCATCTTGTAATAACACACCGCCTAATCCAATTCCACTAGCATCACATTCAAGCTCAAAACTCTTATTAAAATCAGGAAGTTGGAGTAAAGGAGCATGTGTCAACTTATCTTTCAATACCGAGAAGGCTTCTTCCTGTGCGGTACCCCAAAGAAAAGGCACATCTTTCTTTGTAAGCTCATTGAGAGGTGCAGCAATGGTGCTGAAATCTCTCACAAAACGCCTATAGAATCCAGCGAGGCCAAGAAAACTCCTCACTTGTGTGACCGTTTTGGGCTGCGGCCAACTCTCAATAGCTTCAATCTTGGCTTTATCAACTTCAATTCCCTGTGGAGTAACAACATAGCCAAGAAAAGATACTCGGTCGGTGCAAAAGGTGCACTTCCTGATGAGGACATCAATACAATTGTTACACCCACAGCCCCTGCTGCTATACATACTGGACCAATTACTAGAGCTCGTGCACGCCAACTAAATTACCAGGTACTTTCGTTTCTTGGTAATGATTCTAATGTTCATGAGAATATGATGCTGCCTAAATTGGATACATTTGTTTTGCTTACAAATGAAGGGCCTAGCTTGGAGAAGGATGAACATTGGAGCAAGAACAAGCATGGAGATGATGGCATGCGCAAGGGGAACAAGAACGGAGTTACAAGTGATGATTTCAGGACTTTGAAGCCACCATAATGGGTGCATGAAGCCTTGGACGAAATATACAAGATGCCACTTCATAAATTTCGTCCCGAGGCTATTTTAGGTGCTGCGTCACCTTATTATTGGGCCAGGCCCATGTAATTTCGAAATACATAAGTATAGGCTATTTTTAGAGTCCGTATGTGTGGGGAAACAAGAGATAGGGTTGATTTCGGACCCCCCCACCAAGGGCCACGAAATTCCCCCCTCTTCCTCCATATATACAGCCCTTAGGGCATCGTTTAGACTTTGGGGGTTTTGTTTAGATTAAAAGTTCGCCATAGCTGCAACTTCGCGTACTTCGTTTGTGTTCAACGACCAGAGGCGTCACAGAACCCCACCTTGATCAATAAAGCTTTCATCTTATATTCGCAATATCCAGATTGCAATCTTAGTTTCTTGCTTGTTCTTCGTTTGCTCGCAGGAAACAGACCCTCGTGGTCAGGTTGATCGTGCTCCGGCGTGGTCAATAACCTCTCAGAGTTGGTTTAGCGATTGCTAAGGCGCGACGTCCTCGCACGTTCGTAGTCGGATCGTCAAAGTCGACTTCCACCAAAGCGAAATCCACCATCTCATCGAAAGACGGGACACCTTTGCCTCTATCATATGAATATGCCATCAAGATCACAACAAATTTGCTAAGGAAGTGAACAAGCTCATATATCATGGATGACATGGAAATAGATGCAACAAGACAAGCATAATGTGAGTCAATCCATGCATAGGGTGCAAAATTGCGGTGAGTATGATATGTCCATCGAGCATGACATGTATTAGCACAATCAACAAATATGGAGGTGTTGGTGTACCAAAGCTCGATGTCGAGGCATGAGTGGAGTTCCGAAGGTGCATCCAATAAGTGTGAGCGCTCCTCAATATGAAGGTCCATGTAGCCAATCTCCAATGTCGCTCCTCCGGTCATGAGATGTATCATGTAGACAACAAGAAGGAGACAACAATGAAAGAGTGACCCATCCAATATGCGTATTTGAGGATGGCTCAAAGGGAAAGAGGTCACCTTTAGGAGTTTCTCAAAGATGATGGAGTCGCACATCATGTATGCCTTCACATAACCAATATGTCTCATGACGGTAATGCCTTGTGAATCCTTCAAAATGAAAGAACATGATAAACACTCGGAAAAACAAATGAGGTTAGCAGAAGTGCAAAACCTATCATTCGTGTGGTGAGATACCCAACAAGTGTATGTATCATGCTCATCATAAGAAATGACAAGGGAGTATTGCATAGTATGGAGGCATATTGATGAGGACATCAATACAATTGTTACACCCACAGCCCCTGCTGCTATACATACTGGACCAATTACTAGAGCTCGTGCACGCCAACTAAATTACCAGGTACTTTCGTTTCTTGGTAATGATTCTAATGTTCATGAGAATATGATGCTGCCTAAATTGGATACATTTGTTTTGCTTACAAATGAAGGGCCTAGCTTGGAGAAGGATGAACATTGGAGCAAGAACAAGCATGGAGATGATGGCATGCGCAAGGGAAACAAGAACGGAGTTACAAGTGATGATTTCAGGACTTTGAAGCCACCATAATGGGTGCATGAAGCCTTGGACGAAATATACAAGACGCCACTTCATAAATTTTGTCCCGAGGCTATTTTAGGTGCTGCGTCACCTTATTATTGGGCCAGGCCCATGTAATTTCGAAATACATAAGTATAGGCTATTTTTAGAGTCCGTATGTGTGGGGAAACAAGAGATAGGGTTGATTTCGGACCCCTCCACCAAGGGCCACGAAATTCCCCCCTCTTCCTCCATATATACAGCCCTTAGGGCATCGTTTAGACTTTGGGGTTTTGTTTAGATTAAAAGTTCGCCATAGCTGCAACTTCGCGTACTTCGTTTGTGTTCAACGACCAGACAAAGGCGTCACAGAACCCCACCTTGATCAATAAAGCTTTCATCTTATATTCGCAATATCCAGATTGCAATCTCAGTTTCTTGCTTGTTCTTCGTTTGCTCGCAGGAAACAGACCCTCGTGGTCAGGTTGATCGTGCTCCGGCGTGGTCAATAACCTCTTGGAGTTGGTTTAGCGATTGCTAAGGCGCGACGTCCTCGCACATTCGTAGTTGGATCATCAAAGTCGACTGCCACCAAAGCGATATCCATCATCTCATCGAAAGACGAGACACCTTTGCCTCTATCACTTCCCAAGGTTACCAAACAAACGTGCATCACGTAGAGCAATAAAAACAGCACGTAAATGTTCCAAATGTTCTTCCAAAGATCTGCTATAAATCAATATGTCATCAAAGTAAACTACCACAAATCGTCCAATGAAAGCACGTAAAACTTCGTTCATTAATCTCATGAAAGTACTAGGTGCATTAGTTAACCCAAAAGGCATGACTAACCACTCATATAATCCAAACTAAGTTTTAAATGCTGTTTTCCATTCATCTCCCAATTTCATACGAATTTGATGGTATCCACTACGCAAATCAACTTTGGAGAATATTGTAGAGCCACTCAATTCATCAAGCATATCATCTAGCCTAGGAATAGGATGACGATAACGAATAGTAATATTATTAATGCCTCTACAATCAACACACATACGTGATGTACCATCCTTTTTCGGCACTAGAATAATAGGAACAGCACAAGGACTAAGGGATTCGCGTATATAACCTTTGTCGAGAAGCTCTTGTACTTGACGCATAATCTCCTTCGTCTCCTCTGGATTGGTACGGTACGATGCACGGTTTGGCAGTGAAGCACCGGGAATTAAGTCAATCTGATGCTCAATCCCTCGAATAGGCGGTAATCCCGGTGGTACATCTTGTGGAAAGACGTCAGCGAACTCCTGCAAAATGTTAGTGACAGCAGGAGGCAAAGAGGAAGGCACGTCCTTGAATGAAAATAATGCCTCTTTGCACACAAAAGCATAGCAAACAGATTTGCTGAAATCTAGCTCATTAGTATCAGATTTGGTGGCAAATAAACATGCACTTTTCAATTTAATTTCAGAAGCAACACTAGGTGGTTTATGATTAGGCTTCATTTGTTGCTCAAATGCTTTTGCCACAATCTGATTTTCACTCTTATTTTTCTCCTGTTTTGCTTTATTAGCTCTATTAATATCATCTTTCAAAATAGAATCAGGAGTCATAGGAAGCAAAGTAATATTTTTATCCTTATGAACAAGAGTATACTGATTGTTTCTACCATGGTGTACAGAATTTTTATCAAATTGCCATGCTCTACCAAGTAATAAGGAACATGCTTGCATAGGTACCACATCACAATCAACATAATCAGCATATGTAGAGATACTAAAATGCACATGAACAGTACGTGTTACCTTAACCTTGCCGCTGTTGTTGAACCATTGGATGTAGTAAGGATGTGGATGTGGTCTTGTGGTGAGAGAAAGCTTCTCCACCATCTCCATGCTAGCCAAGTTGTTGCAGCTCCCTCCGTCTATGATGACGCGCACAGAACGTTCCTTCACAACTCCCTTTGATGAGGACATCAATACAATTGTTACACCCACAGCCCCTGCTGCTATACATACTGGACCAATTACTAGAGCTCGTGCACGCCAACTAAATTATCAGGTACTTTCGTTTCTTGGTAATGATTCTAATGTTCGTGAGAATATGATGCTGCCTAAATTGGATACATTTGTTTTGCTTACAAATGAAGGGCCTAGCTTGGAGAAGGATGAACATTGGAGCAAGAACAAGCATGGAGATGATGGCATGCGCAAGGGGAACAAGAACGGAGTTACAAGTGATGATTTCAGGACTTTGAAGCCACAATAATGTGTGCATGAAGCCTTGGACGAAATATACAAGATGCCACTTCATAAATTTCATCCCGAGGCTATTTTAGGTGCTGCGTCACCTTATTATTGGGCCAGGCCCATGTAATTTCGAAATACATAAGTATAGGCTATTTTTAGAGTCCGTATGTGTGGGGAAACAAGAGATAGGGTTGATTTCGGACCCCTCCACCAAGGGCCACGAAATCCACCCCCTCTTCCTCCATATATACAGCCCTTAGGGCATTGTTTAGACCTTGGGATTTGTTTAGTTAAAAGTTAGCCAACGCAACTTCGTGTACTTCGTTTGTGTCCAACGACCAGACCAAGACCGCTTTCGCATCCCCACCTTTATCAATACTTCATACATATTTGCAATATTCAGATTGCTTTTATCATATTCTTGCTCGTTCTTCGATTGCTTGCAGGAATAGACCTTCGTGGTCAGGTTGACGTGCACCGGCGTGGTCAATAACCTCTGGAGATTGGTTTAGCGATTGCTAAGGCGCAACGTCGTGCACGTTTGTAGTCGGATCGTCAAAGTCGTCTCCACCAAATCGATAGTTACCATCTCATCGAAAGATCGGGACCCTCGCCTCTATCAAGTGGTATCAGATTTCCAGGTTGCTCGGTGAGATTTTACAGTTTTTCGTAGTTTAGATCGAGTCTGTTCTTCATACCTACAGTCCACGAAAAAGCCACAAAAAAAAATTAGGGTTAGTTCATCATATCCGAACCAATCTGAGCCTTTGCATAATCTTTTTAGGGTTTTGCTTTGTTGAATTTGCGGTTGCATCGTCGTGTCTAGTTGCTGGTCTTAGAGTCTAGTCTTTTAGAGTTTCGAGTTCTGGTCATAAGTTGTCACGCCGCCGCCGCACCATCATCATCACCCCTGCCATCTACCACCACCGCTTATCCGCCACCGCTTCGAATCCGTATCCATATACCACCACAGCTGTCATATACCACCACCGCTGCCATCTACCACCATATAATAGAGGCGGGGTGTCCCGATCTTTCGATGAGATGATAACTATCGATTTGGTGGAGACGACTTTGACGATCTGGCTACAAACGTGCATGACGTTGCGCCTTAGCAATCGCTAAACCAATCTCCTGAGGTTACTGACGATGCCGGAAGCACGGTCAGCCTGACCACGAAGGTCTATTCCTGCAAGCAATCGAAGAACGAGCAAGAATATGATAAAGCAATCTGAATATTGCAAATATATATGAGGTATTGATAATGGTGGGGATCCGGAAGCGGTCTTGGTCTGGTCGTTGGACACAAACGAAGTACACGAAGTTGCAATGGCTAACTTTTAACTAAACAAATCCCCAGGAAAAGCTACTAGATGGATCTACTTATATAGGAGCAAGGGGTGGCGGCCAAGGAGGTGGGAGGACGTCCCAAGGCAGCCTAAAACTAATTCTAGGTCGTACAAGGCCAATGGGCCCAAGTGGAGGTGATGTAACACCTTTGGACTTGTAGTTTGACTCGGATTCTGCTGCAGCATCAGATTGTTTCGTCCACAACTCAACGCTCCGGACGAATTTGAAGGTGATTCCAATTGAGTTGGAAAGTGCACGAAATCTAGTTTCCAACAAAAAAAGAATCACCCAATTCGGAGTCCGTATGAAAAACTTGTGTGCGTTTTGAGTCAGGTATGTCTGTGCAGTCCGAATCTGAATCCAGAACGTGAGAGACTTGGACTCTATCTTCTCTTGGGCCAAAAGTGACGTGAGAGAACTTTTTGGACAGCAAATAAACATCTCTTTCTTCCTTATCTTCTTATGTGGATTGTACAAATGTCCCATACACCTGCAATTAGACAAAACACAAAAGTGTGTGAAGTATTTTTGTTCTGGATAACATAAATAGATTATTGAATAGTTTGCACTAGAAATCACCTGACAAATATGCATATATGCAATATTTTTGGTCATATCCAAGGTAGTCATGTCCTCATCATCCTCCCCTTCTTGAAAATAAAGCCGTCCTCGGCGTTGGTTATCTGAAATGTGGCTAACAAAAGAGACAAGGTGTACATGTTGTATATGTATATGTCATCCATTTTTACTTCCCTTGATTTTTGCATATATGACACATGAATAGATGAGTAACTTGCATAGTTCATAAAATCTAAAGCCAAAAAATTAGCACAAGAAGTAGAAGGCATGAAAATATTGCAACTCAGTTTGCACATATAAGTGAAGCTCTTATTCATTTCAAAAGATTGACAATGTTCATCATTAAACCATCCCAACATTGGTGAATAAACCTTACTTGCATCAAATTTACATGCTACAACATGCTTAAATAAGCAAACATGCAATAAGTCATTCAACACAGAATCATCACTAAGATTAGAGGTCATATCAAAATGATTAAACATTGGTTCTTTTGCATCAATAGTTAATTCAATGGGTGCACTCAAAATTGTTGGTATTTCAGTTGTTTGATCACATGGCAAAGTCAAATTATCAACGTAGTCCTCTAAAATAGGTGGTGTGATCAAAGTAGTGGGTAGCTCATCAGATGGTGCATTCAAATTGACAAGGCATTCATCATTCTCATGTAGAGATGGAAGATCAGTACCTTTGTCATTACCTCTGATAGAGGCAAAGGTGTCCCGTCTTTCGATGAGATGGTGGATTTCGCTTTGGTGGAAGTCGACTTTGACGATCCGACTACGAACGTGCGAGGACGTTGCGCCTTAGCAATCGCTAAACCAACTCCGAGAGGTTATTGACCACGCCGGAGCACGATCAACCTGACCACGAGGGTCTGTTTCCTGCGAGCAAACGAAGAACAAGCAAGAAACTAAGATTACAATCTGGATATTGCGAATATAAGATGAAAGCTTTATTGATCAAGGTGGGGTTCTGTGACGCCTTTGTCTGGTCGTTGAACACAAACGAAGTACGCGAAGTTGCAGCTATGGCGAACTTTTAATCTAAACAAAACCCAAGGTCTAAACGATGCCCTAAGGGCTGTATATATGGAGGAAGAGGGGGTGGATTTCGTGGCCCTTGGTGGAGGGGTCCGAAATCAACCCTATCTCTGGTTTCCCCACACATACGGACTCTAAAAATAGCCTATACTTATGTATTTCGAAATTACATGGGCCTGGCCCAATAATAAGGTGACGCAGCACCTAAAATAGCCTCGGGACGAAATTTATGAAGTGGCATCTTGTATATTTCGTCCAAGGCTTCATGCACACATTATGGTGGCTTCAAAGTCCTGAAATCATCACTTGTAACTCCGTTCTTGTTCCCCTTGGGCATGCCATCATCTCCATGCTTGTTCTTGCTCCAATGTTCATCCTTCTCCAAGCTAGGCCCTTCATTTGTAAGCAAAACAAATGTATCCAATTTAGGTAGCATCATATTCTCATGAACATTAGAATCATTACCAAGAAACGAAAGTACCTGATAATTTAGTTGGCGTGCACGAGCTCTAGTAATTGGTCCAGTATGTATAGCAGCAGGGGCTGTGGGTGTAACAATTGTATTGATGTCCTCATCATCCTCCCCTTCTTGAAATGAAGTCGTCCTCGACGGAAGTTCATCTTCCTCACCCACATAATGCTTCAAATCTGCAATGTTAAAAGTGGGACTAACCCCAAAATCTGCAGGCAACTCAAGTTTATATGCATTATCATTTATTTTCTCTAACACCTTAAAGGGACCATCAGCACGTGGCATTAGCTTTGATTTGCGCAAATCAGGAAATCTATCCTTACGCAAATGTAACCAAACAAGATCTCCAGGTGCAAACACAACATGTTTTCTACCCTTATCTCCAGCAAGTTTATATTTAGCATTCATACGCTCAATGTTTTCCTTAGTTAACTCATGCATTTTCAAAATCAATTCAGCACGTTGTTTAGCATCAAAATTAACCTTCTCCGAAGATGGAAGAGGCAACAAATCAATAGGTGCACGAGGTAGGAAACCATACACAACTTCAAAAGGGCACATCTTAGTAGTAGAATGCAATGAACGATTATAAGCAAATTCAATATGAGGCAAGCATTCCTCCCACATTTTCTTATTATTCTTCAAAACAGCCCTAAGCATAGTAGACAACGTTCTATTGACTACTTCAGTTTGTCCATCAGTTTGGGGGTGACAAGTAGTACTAAAAAGCAGTTTAGTCCCCAACTTAGCCCATAAACATCTCCAAAAGTGGCTAAGAAATTTAGTATCACGATCTGAAACAATAGTATTTGGCACACCATGCAAGCAAATAATTTCACGAAAGAACAAATCAGCAACATTAACAGCATCATCGCTTGTATGACATGGTATAAAGTGTGCCATTTTCGAGAATCTATCCACAACAACAAATATGCTATCCCTCCCCTTCTTTGTTCGAGGTAAACCTAAAACAAAGTCCATAGATATATCCTCCCAAGGAATACTAGGTACAGGCAAAGGCATATATAAACCATGAGGATTCAGTCGTGACTTAGCTTTTTGACATGTAGTGCATCGAGCAATAAAACGCTCAACATCCCGTCTCATCTTTGGCCAAAAGAAATGTGTAGCAAGTACGTCCTCCGTCTTCTTCACGCCAAAGTGTCCCATTAATCCTCCTCCATGCGCCTCCTGCAACAACAAAAGACGAACGGAGCTAGCTGGAATGCATAGCTTGTTAGCACGAAACACAAATCCATCGTTAACGACAAACTTGTTCCACATTCTTCCTTCTTTACAATTCTGCATTACATCTTTAAAATCAGCATCATGCACATATTGATCTTTGATGGTCTCCAAACCAAATATTTTGAAGTCAAGTTGTGAAAGCATAGTATAGCGACGAGACAATGCATCAGCAATAACATTTTCTTTTCCCTTCTTGTGTTTAATGACATAAGGGAAAGTCTCAATGAATTCAACCCATTTAGCATGTCTACGATTCAGTTTAGCTTGACTTTTAATATGTTTCAAAGATTCATGATCAGAATGTATAACAAACTCTTTGGACCATAAATAATGTTGCCATGTTTCTAAAGTCCTAACAAGAGCATATAATTCTTTATCATAAGTAGAATAATTCAGACTAGGCCCACTCAATTTTTCAGAAAAGTATGCAACAGGTTTGCCATCTTGTAATAACACACCTCCTAATCCAATTTCACTAGCATCACATTCAAGCTCAAAAGTCTTATTAAAATCAGGAAGTTGGAATAAAGGAGCATGTGTCAACTTATCTTTCAATACCGTGAAGGCTTCTTCCTGTGCGGTACCCCAAACAAAAGGCACATCCTTCTTTGTAAGCTCGTTGAGAGGTGCAGCAATGGTGCTGAAATCTCTCACAAAACGCCTATAGAATCCAGCGAGGCCAAGAAAACTCCTCACTTGTGTGACCGTTTTGGGCTGCGGCCAACTCTCAATAGCTTCAATCTTGGCTTTGTCAACTTCAATTCCCTGTGGAGTAACAACATAGCCAAGAAAAGATACTCGGTCGGTGCAAAAGGTGCACTTCCCAAGGTTACCAAACAAACGTGCATCACGTAGAGCAATAAAAACAGCACGTAAATGTTCCAAATGTTCTTCCAAAGATCTGCTATAAATCAGTATGTCATCAAAATAAACTACCACAAATCGTCCAATGAAAGCACGTAAAACTTCGTTCATTAATCTCATGAAAGTACTAGGTGCATTAGTTAACCCAAAAGGCATGACTAACCACTCATATAATCCAAACTTAGTTTTAGATGCTGTTTTCCATTCATCTCCCAATTTCATACGAATTTGGTGGTAGCCACTACGCAAATCAACTTTGGAGAATATTGTAGAACCACTCAATTCATCAAGCATATCATCTAGCCTAGGAATAGGATGACGATAACGAATAGTAATATTATTAATGCCTCTACAATCAACACACATACGTGATGTACCATCCTTTTTCGGCACTAGAATAATAGGAACAGCACAAGGACTAAGGGATTCGCGTATATAAGCTTTGTCGAGAAGCTCTTGTACTTGGCGCATAATCTCCTTCGTCTCCTCTGGATTGGTACGGTATGGTGCACGGTTTGGCAGTGAAGCACCGGGAATTAAGTCAATCTGATGCTCAATCCCTCGAATAGGCGGTAATCCCGGTGGCACGTCTTGTGGAAAGACGTCAGCGAACTCCTGCAAAATGTTAGTGACAGCAGGAGGCAAAGAGGAAGGCACGTCCTCGAATGAAAATAATGCCTCTTTGCACACAAAAGCATAGCAAACAGATTTGCTAAAATCTAGCTCATCAATATCAGATTTGGTGGCAAATAAACATGCACTTTTCAATTTAATTTCAGAAACAACACTAGATGGTTTATTATTAGGCTTCATTTGTTGCTCAAATTCTTTTGCCACAATCTGATTTTCACTCTTATTCTTCTCCTGTTGTGCTTTATTAGCTCTATTAATATCATCTTTCAAAATGGAATCAGGAGTCACAGGAAGCAAAGTAATATTTTTATCCTTATGAACAAGAGTATAGTGATTGTTTCTACCATGGTGTACAGAACTTTTATCAAATTGCCATGGTCTACCAAGTAATAAGGAACATGCTTGCATAGGTACCACATCACAATCAACATAATCAGCATATGTAGAGATACTAAAATGCACACGAACAGTACGTGTTACCTTAACCTTGCCGCTGTTGTTGAACCATTGAATGTAGTAAGGATGTGGATGTGGTCTTGTGGTGAGAGAAAGCTTCTCCACCATCTCCATGCTAGCCAAGTTGTTGCAGCTCCCTCCGTCTATTATGACGCGCACAGAACGTTCCTTCACAACTCCCTTGGTATGGAACAAATTGTGCCTCTGATTTTGCTCAGCTTGTGTGACCTGCACACTCAAAACACGTTGAGCAACTAAACATTCATACCTGTCAGCATCTTCAGGAGCCATGTATTGCGTCTCATGATCAGAATCATCTCCACCATGTTCTTTACGTGTAATAAGAGCCAATGTCTCCTCATCATAGTCACTAGGGGACTCATATCCACCATCCACGGTAGCAATCATCACACGCGGAGATTTGCATTCCCTCGCATAATGACCTCCTCCCTTACAACGACAACAAATAATATCACTTGTGTGCCCTATTGATGCCATGGAAGAAGAAGAAGAACGCTGTGCAGGACCCGCAGGTGCGCTCTTGGAAGATAATGGTGGTTGTGCCTGTTTTCTTGTATCACAGCTGGAGGTGGCACCGGATGGAGGTGCTGGTGCAGTTGAAGTAGAAGATGCACGTGGTGTCATGATGAAGGTCGGCCTGCAGAAAAGTTAGTTCGCCCCAATGCTTGTCGATCCTGCACTTCACGTTCAGCTTTACAAGCAAGATGGAATAAATGAGTGATATTAGTATACTCCTGATGAGGACATGACTACCTTGGATATGACCAAAAATATTGCATATATGCATATTTGTCAGGTGATTTCTAGTGCAAACTATTCAATAATCTATTTGTGTTATCCAGAACAAAAATACTTCACACACTTTTGTGTTTTGTCTAATTGCAGGTGTATGGGACATTTGTACAATCCACATATGAAGATAAGGAAGAAAGAGATGTTTATTTGCTGTCCAAAAAGTTCTCTCACGTCACTTTTGGCCCAAGAGAAGATAGAGTCCAAGTCTCTCACGTTCTGGATTCAGATTCGGACTGCACAGACATACCTGACTCAAAACGCACACAAGTTTTTCATACGGACTCCGAATTGGGTGATTCTTTTTTTGTTGGAAACTAGATTTCGTGCACTTTCCAACCCAATTAGAATCACCTTCAAATTCGTCCGGAGCGTTGAGTTGTGGACGAAACAATCTGATGCTGCAGCAGAATCCGAGTCAAACTACAAGTCCAAAGGTGTTACATCACCTCCACTTGGGCCCATGAGCCTTGTACGACCTAGGGTTAGTTTTAGGCTGCCTTGGGACGTCCTCCCACCTCCTTGGCCGCCACCCCTTGCTCCTATATAAGTAGATCCATCTAGTAGCTTTTTCCTTGGGATTTGTTTAGTTAAAAGTTAGCCAACGCAACTTCGTGTACTTCGTTTGTGTCCAACGACCAGACCAAGACCGCTTACGGATCCCCACCATTATCAATACCTCATATATATTTGCAATATTCAGATTGCTTTATCATATTCTTGCTCGTTCTTCGATTGCTTGCAGGAATAGACCTTCGTGGTCAGGCTGACCGTGCTTCCGGCATCGTCAGTAACCTCAGGAGATTGGTTTAGCGATTGCTAAGGCGCAACGTCGTGCACGTTTGTAGTCGAATCGTCAAAGTCGTCTCCACCAAATCGATAGTTATCATCTCATCGAAAGATCGGGACACCCCCGCCTCTATCAGACCTTCATCATGGACACCACGTGCATCTTCTACTTCAACTGCACCAGCACCTCCATCCGGTGCCACCTCCAGCCGTGATACAAGAAAACAGGCACAACCACCATTATCTGCCAAGAGCGCACCTGCGGGGCCTGCACAGCGTTCTTCTTCTTCCATGGCATCAACAGGGCACACAAGTGATATTATTTGTCGTCGTTGTAAGGGAGGAGGTCATTATGCGAGAGAATGCAAATCTCCGCGTGTGATGATTGCTACCGCGGATGGTGGATATGAGTCCGCTAGTGACTATGATGAGGAGACTTTGGCTCTTATTACACGTGAAGAACATGGTGGAGATGATTCTGATCATGAGACGCAATACATGGCTCCTGAAGACGCTGACAGGTATGAATGTTTAGTTGCTCAACGTGTTTTGAGTGTGCATGTCACACAAGCTGAGAAAAATCAGAGGCACAATTTGTTCCATACCAAGGGAGTTGTGAAGGAACGTTCTGTGCGCGTCATAATAGACGGAGGGAGCTGCAACAACTTGGCTAGCATGGAGATGGTGGAGAAGCTTTCTCTCACCACAAGACCACATCCACATCCTTACTACATCCAATGGTTCAACAACAGCGGCAAGGTTAAGGTAACACGTACTGTTCGTGTGCATTTTAGTATCTCTACATATGCTGATTATGTTGATTGTGATGTGGTACCTATGCAAGCATGTTCCTTATTACTTGGTAGACCATGGCAATTTGATAAAAATTCTGTACACCATGGTAGAAACAATCACTATACTCTTGTTCATAAGGATAAAAATATTACTTTGCTTCCTATGACTCCTGATTCCATTTTGAAAGATGATATTAATAGAGCTAATGATGAGGACATCAATACAATTGTTACACCCACAGCCCCTGCTGCTATACATACTGGACCAATTACTAGAGCTCGTGCACGCCAACTAAATTACCAGGTACTTTCGTTTCTTGGTAATGATTCTAATGTTCATGAGAATATGATGCTGCCTAAATTGGATACATTTGTTTTGCTTACAAATGAAGGGCCTAGCTTGGAGAAGGATGAACATTGGAGCAAGAACAAGCATGGAGATGATGGCATGCGCAAGGGGAACAAGAACGGAGTTACAAGTGATGATTTCAGGACTTTGAAGCCACCATAATGGGTGCATGAAGCCTTGGACGAAATATACAAGATGCCACTTCATAAATTTCTTCCCGAGGCTATTTTAGGTGCTGCGTCACCTTATTATTGGGCCAGGCCCATGTAATTTCGAAATACATAAGTATAGGCTATTTTTAGAGTCCGTATGTGTGGTGAAACAAGAGATAGGGTTGATTTCGGACCCCTCCACCAAGGGCCACGAAATTCCCCCCTCTTCCTCCATATATACAGCCCTTAGGGCATCGTTTAGACTTTGGGTTTTGTTTAGATTAAAAGTTCGCCATAGCTGCAACTTCGCGTACTTCGTTTGTGTTCAACGACCAGACAAAGGCGTCACAGAACCCCACCTTGATCAATAAAGCTTTCATCTTATATTCGCAATATCCAGATTGCAATCTTAGTTTCTTGCTTGTTCTTCGTTTGCTCGCAGGAAACAGACCCTCGTGGTCAGGTTGATCGTGCTCCGGTGTGGTCAATAACCTCTCGGAGTTGGTTTAGCGATTGCTAAGGCGCGACGTCCTCGCACGTTCGTAGTCGGATCGTCAAAGTCGACTTCCACCAAAGCGAAATCCACCATCTCATCGAAAGACGGGACACCTTTGCCTCTATCAACATGACTACCTTGGATATGACCAAAAATATTGCATATATGCATATTTGTCAGGTGATTTCTAGTGCAAACTATTCAATAATCTATTTATGTTATCCAGAACAAAAATACTTCACACACTTTTGTGTTTTGTCTAATTGCAGGTGTATGGGACATTTGTACAATCCACATATGAAGATAAGGAAGAAAGAGATGTTTATTTGCTGTCCAAAAAGTTCTCTCACGTCACTTTTGGCCCAAGAGAAGATAGAGTCCAAGTCTCTCACGTTCTGGATTCAGATTCGGACTGCACAGACATACCTGACTCAAAACGCACACAAGTTTTTCATACGGACTCCGAATTGGGTGATTCTTTTTTTGTTGGAAACTAGATTTCGTGCACTTTCCAACCCAATTGGAATCACCTTCAAATTCGTCCGGAGTGTTGAGTTGTGGACGAAACAATCTGATGCTGCAGCAGAATCCGAGTCAAACTACAAGTCCAAAGGTGTTACATCACCTCCACTTGGGCCCATTGGCATTGTACGACCTAGATTTAGTTTTAGGCTGCCTTGGGACGTCCTCCCACCTCCTTGGCCGCCACCCCTTGCTCCTATATAAGTAGATCCATCTAGTAGCTTTTCCTTGGGATTTGTTTAGTTAAAAGTTAGCCATTGCAACTTCGTGTACTTCGTTTGTGTCCAACGACCAGACCAAGACCGCTTCCGGATCCCCACCATTATCAATACTTCATATATATTTGCAATATTCAGATTGCTTTATCATATTCTTGCTCGTTCTTCGATTGCTTGCAGGAATAGACCTTCGTGGTCAGGCTGACCGTGCTTCCAGCATCGTCAGTAACCTCAGGAGATTGGTTTAGCGATTGCTAAGGCGCAACGTCGTGCATGTTTGTAGTCGGATTGTCAAAGTCATCTCCACCAAATCGATAGTTATCATCTCATCAAAAGATCGGGACCCTGTCCTCTATCAAGTGGTATCAGTTTTCAGGTTGCTCGGTGAGAATTTCCAGTTTTCCTAGATTAGATTTACTTTCTTACCTATTGTCCAAGAAAAAGCCACAAAAAAGAGTTAGATCTATTCATCCTTGGTCCAAGCCAGTCTGAGCCTTTGCAATTTTCTTTTCATTGATTGCATAGTTGAATTATCGATTGCATCGTCGTGTCGAGTTGCTGGTCTTAGTGTCTAGTTCGTTTAGAGTTTCGAGTTCTGTTCACATTAGTCACGCCACCGCTGCATCATTATCTCTTCCGCTGTCCACCACCCATCCATCAATTTCCACCACGTGCTACCCACCATTCATTGTCATAATAATAGTTGAGATCGTTCACATCTTCACTTGATCCAATCTGCATCTTATCTAGTTTGTTTTGGAAAGAGGGAGAAAAAAAAGAGAGAAAAAAAACGAGAGAAAAAAAAGGAAAAAAAAAGTCAGAGAAAAAAAAGGAGAAAAAGAAAAAAAAAGCGTGAGAAAAAAAGAGAGAAGAAAAAAAATTGGATCTATCTAGAATCAATCTCGTACCTGAATTCGGATTGGAATCTGTTTTGCGCACTGTTCAGTAAAACAAGTGTATCTTCCTCATACGAAGTCCGTTTTGGCTCCGTGAGTACTCAAATTGAAGATAGCGACGAGCCGAATTTAAATAGTTGAAGAAGCTAGTTCAATATTTGACACCTCAAAATCGGCTTCTAAATAGGTCTTTTTGCCCTCCGAAGTTCGTGAACACAGCTTCTTCCAATTTTTCAGGCCAGTTTTAGAATTCTTTGACTCCTCATATCAACTCGGAATTGAGTGATTCTTTTTGCATTGGAAATCTTGAGTTAGTAGCATTCTTTGAAAGAATTTATCAGAAAATTGTCTCAAACTTTTCAAGAGGAAATTTGGGCAGAGAGTTGTTGTATATCCTGCTTGGCAGTTGTTTTTCATCATTATCTTCACTGCCGTTGTGATCTTCACTTATATCTTGCTGTCAAGAGCTACTTAGTATCCTTCATTGATGCTAGTTGTGCTACGCCGTGACCTTATTAGTGTTCTAGGCTCGCGTCTCTAGTCCGGTCTAGCCTAGGACCAGCACAGTACCGTCGTTGAGCGTTTATTCAACATTGCATCTTTGAATTGATTATTGCTAATCTTTTGCTACCATATATAGCCAACCCAGCTCCACATATTTCTACACCGTGTATACGTACGCTCAGCAATCGCTTTACTCAATATTCGGAGTTACTTGACACCGCTGGTTGCCGATCACCGCCTGCTGCATGGTAAAAACTTGTAAGACATTGATATTTGCTTTACTGTGAGCGTTTTACCACCACATCCTAGTAGTTATAGGAACATTATTTTTGGGTTTTGTTTCTTGTTCTACTAATCATGACAGGATCCAGAGTCAATTCATGGGCTTTATCGATCGCGGGAGACGTGCCACCACCTTTGCAAATACCACAACCGTCACGAGAGGTGCACAAACATCCAAATGCACATGATCAGGTTAATGTATCTATACCACCATTTAATGGCCGTTTTAAACCTGCTTTATATATTGAATGGGAGTTCGACATAAAAAATATATTTGCTTCCCATAATTTCAATGAACATAAAAAGGTTAAGGTTGCGGTTGGTTCTTTCACTGGTTATGCTTTGGTTTGGTGGAGTGAATATTGTCGGTTACACCCTGATTATATACCTATTACTTGGGATGATTTGAAACTTGCCAGGCGACATACTTTCGTCCCTGCTTATTGTACTCGTGACATGATTAAGAAGTTGCAACACTTAAAACAAGGTAGTGAAACTGTAACAAAATATTATGATGATTTACAAACTACCTTGTTGCATTCCTCTTTAGAAGAAAGTGAAGATGATTTTATGGATAGATTTTGGGGAGGATTAAACCGTGATATTCAAGAGATACTAATTCATGAAGAGTGTTATCCTATGGACCATTTGTTTCATCTTGCTTGCAAAGCTGAACAGGAAATAAAACGACGTGTTGGCCACGAGGAGAACAAGCGCACGGTGCACATTCCAAGAGTTGATATGATTGTTCCTTCAACTACTAGGCATACTATGACAACCACATCCGTTGTTGTCAGGACTACATCACCTCCACCATGTGACACATCGCCCCCGAGAGTGGCTACATCATCTGAGTTGATCATAAGAGGTTGATGAGGACATCAATACAATTGTTACACCCACAGCCCCTGCTGCTATACATACTGGACCAATTACTAGAGCTCGTGCACGCCAACTAAATTATCAGGTACTTTCGTTTCTTGGTAATGATTGTAATGTTCATGAGAATATGATGCTGCCTAAATTGGATACATTTGTTTTGCTTACAAATGAAGGGCCTAGCTTGGAGAAGGATGAACATTGGAGCAAGAACAAGCATGGAGATGATGGCATGCGCAATGGGAACAAGAATGGAGTTACAAGTGATGATTTCAATGCTTGTAACTCCGTTCTTGTTCCCCTTGCGCATGCCATCATCTCCATGCTTGTTCTTGCTCCAATGTTCATCCTTCTCCAAGCTAGGCCCTTCATTTGTAAGCAAAACAAATGTATCCAATTTAGGCAGCATCATATTCTCATGAACATTACAATCATTACCAAGAAACGAAAGTACCTGATAATTTAGTTGGCGTGCACGAGCTCTAGTAATTGGTCCAGTATGTATAGCAGCAGGGGCTGTGGGTGTAACAATTGTATTGATGTCCTCATCAACCTCTTATGATCAACTCAGATGATGTAGCCACTCTCGGGGGTGATGTGTCACATGGTGGAGGTGATGTAGTCCTGACAACAACGGATATGGTTGTCATAGTATGCCTAGTAGTTGAAGGAATAATCATATCAACTCTTGGAATGTGCACCGTGCGCTTGTTCTCCTCGTGGCCAACACGTCGTTTTATTTCCTGTTCAGCTTTGCAAGCAAGATGAAACAAATGGTCCATAGGATAACACTCTTCATGAATTAGTATCTCTTGAATATCACGGTTTAATCCTCCCCAAAATCTATCCATAAAATCATCTTCACTTTCTTCTAAAGAGGAATGCAACAAGGTAGTTTGTAAATCATCATAATATTTTGTTACAGTTTCACTACCTTGTTTTAAGTGTTGCAACTTCTTAATCATGTCACGAGTATAATAAGCAGGGACGAAAGTATGTCGCATGGCAAGTTTCAAATCATCCCAAGTAGTAGGTATATAATCAGGGTGTAACCGACAATATTCACTCCACCAAACCAAAGCATAACCAGTGAAAGAACCAATCGCAACCTTAACCTTTTTATGTTCATCGAAATTATGGGAATCAAATATATTTTTTATGTCGAACTCCCATTCAATATATAAAGCAGGTTTAAAACGGCCATTAAATGGTGGTATAGATACATTAACCTGATCATGTGCATTTGGATGTTTGTGCACCTCTCGTGACGGTTGTGGTATTTGCAAAGGTGGTGGCACGTCTCCCGCGATCGACAAAGCCCATGAATTGACTCTGGATCCTGTCATGATTAGTAGAACAAGAAACAAAACCCAAAAATAATGTTCCTATAACTACTAGGATGTGGTGGTAAAACGCTCACAGTAAAGCAAATATCAATGTCTTACAAGTTCTTACCATGCAGCAGGCGGTGATCGGCAACCAGCGGTGTCAAGTAACTCCGAATATTGAGTAAAGCGATTGCCAGGGGAGCGTACGTATACACGTTGTAGAAATATGTGGAGCTGGGTTGGCTATATATGGTAGCAAAAGATTAGCAATAATCAATTCAAAGATGCAATGTTGAATAAACGCTCAACGACGGTACTGTGCTGGTCCTAGGCTAGACCGGACTAGAGACGCGAGCCTAGAACACTAATGAGGTCACGGCGTAGTACAACTAGCATCAATGAAGGATACTAAGTAGCTCTTGACAGCAAGATATAAGTGAAGATCACAACGGCAGTGAAGATAATGATGAAAAACAACTGCCAAGCAGGATATACAACAACTCTCTCTCCAACTTTCCTCTTGAAAAGTTTGAGACAATTTTCTGATAAATTCTTTCAAAGAATGCTACTAACTCAAGCTTTCCAATGCAAAAAGAATCACTCAATTCCGAGTTGATATGAGGAGTCAAAGAATTCTAAAACTGGCCTGAAAAATTGGAACAAGTTGTGTTCACGAACTTCGGAGGGCAAAAAGACCTATTTAGAAGCCGATTTTGAGGTGTCAAATATTGAACTTGCTTCTGCAACTATTTAGATGCGGCTCGTCGCTATCTTCAATTTGAGTACTCACGGAGCCAAAACTGAGTTCGTATGAGGAAGATACACCTGTTTTACTGAACAGTGCACAAAAGAGATTCCAATCCGAATTCAGGTACGAGATTGATTCTAGATAGATCCAATTTTTTTTCTTCTCTTTTTTTTTCTCACGCCTTTTTTTTTCTTTTTCTTCTCCCTCTTTTTCTTTTTTTTCTTTCCTTTTTTCTCTTTTTTTTTTCTTTATCTTCTTTTTCTCCCTCTTTCCAAGACAAACTAGATAAGATGCAGATTCGATCAGGCGAAGATGTGAGTGACCTCAACTATGATTATGACAATAAATAGTGCGTAGCACATGGTGGAAATTGGTGGATGGGATGGTGGACAGCGGATGGGATAATGATGCAGCGGCTGCGTGACTAATGTGAACAGAACTCGAAACTCTAAAGGAACTAGACACTAAGACCAGCAACTCGACACGGCGATGCAACCGATAATTCAATAATGCAAACAATGAAAAGAAAATTGCAAAGGCTCAGTCTGGCTAGGACAAAGGATGAATAGATCTAACTTTTGTTTTGTGGCTTTTTCTTGGACAATAGGTAAGAAAATAAATCTAATCTAGGAAAAACTGGAAATTCTCACCGAGCAACCTGAAAACTGATACCACTTGATAGAGGCGGGGTGTCCCGATCTTTCGATGAGATGATAACTATCGATTTGGTGGAGACGACTTTGACGATCTGGCTACAAACGTGCATGACGTTGCGCCTTAGCAATCGCTAAACCAATCTCCTGAGGTTACTGACGATGCCGGAAGCACGGTCAGCCTGACCACGAAGGTCTATTCCTGCAAGCAATCGAAGAACGAGCAAGAATATGATAAAGCAATCTGAATATTGCACATATATATGAGGTATTGATAATGGTGGGGATCCGGAAGCGGTCTTGGTCTGGTCGTTGGACACAAACGAAGTACACGAAGTTGCAATGGCTAACTTTTAACTAAACAAATCCCCAGGAAAAGCTACTAGATGGATCTACTTATATAGGAGCAAGGGGTGGCGGCCAAGGAGGTGGGAGGACGTCCCAAGGCAGCCTAAAACTAAATCTAGGTCGTACAAGGCCAATGGGCCCAAGTGGAGGTGATGTAACACCTTTGGACTTGTAGTTTGACTCGGATTCTGCTGCAGCATCAGATTGTTTCGTCCACAACTCAACGCTCCGGATGAATTTGAAGGTGATTCCAATTGAGTTGGAAAGTGCACGAAATCTAGTTTCCAACAAAAAAAGAATCACCCAATTCGGAGTCCGTATGAAAAACTTGTGTGCGTTTTGAGTCAGGTATGTCTGTGCAGTCCGAATCTGAATCCAGAACGTGAGAGACTTGGACTCTACCTTCTCTTGGGCCAAAAGTGACGTGAGAGAACTTTTTGGACAGCAAATAAACATCTCTTTCTTCCTTATCTTCATATGTGGATTGTACAAATGTCCCATACACCTGCAATTAGACAAAACACAAAAGTGTGTGAAGTATTTTTGTTCTGGATAACATAAATAGATTATTGAATAGTTTGCACTAGAAATCACCTGACAAATATGCATATATGCAATATTTTTGGTCATATCCAAGGTAGTCATGTCCTCATCACCATATATCCACCACCAATCCGAGTTCTTGTCATATTAGGTTTGTTTTCGAGATCCTCTAGATTCCGATTCATGTTTCCTTGCCGGAGTAGGTTTCGGAAAAAAAAGAGTCGGATAGCCACGCTCCGTTTAGGCCCAAAATGTTTCGAAAACGCATTTTTCGAAAAAATTTCTGGCTATCCCATTTTTAGGTGTTTCTGAGTGTTTTGAGACAGGTGCCATTATAGGAAGTTTTTTTTGACCCGTTTCCAGTTTTTGGGTCCGGACAGTCAAAAAAAAAATTTGGTCAAAAAAATTTCGTGCCCATCCTGTCAGTTTGAGCTAAGAAGAGTTTTGAGACACTC
>NW_021228198.1:0-31343 GCF_002162155.2 Triticum dicoccoides | reverse complement strand
TTGTGCTGTTCCTATTATTCTAGTGCCGAAAAAGGATGGTACATCACGTATGTGTGTTGATTGTAGAGGCATTAATAATATTACTATTCGTTATCGTCATCCTATTCCTAGGCTAGATGATATGCTTGATGAATTGAGTGGTTCTACAATATTCTCCAAAGTTGATTTGCGTAGTGGCTACCACCAAATTCGTATGAAATTGGGAGATGAATGGAAAACAGCATTTAAAACTAAGTTTGGATTATATGAGTGGTTAGTCATGCCTTTTGGGTTAACTAATGCACCTAGTACTTTCATGAGATTAATGAACGAAGTTTTACGTGCTTTTATTGGACGATTTGTGGTAGTTTACTTTGATGACATACTGATTTATAGCAGATCTTTGGAAGAACATTTGGAACATTTACGTGCTGTTTTTATTGCTCTACGTGATGCACGTTTGTTTGGTAACCTTGGGAAGTGCACCTTTTGCACCGCCCGAGTATCTTTTCTTGGCTATGTTGTTACTCCACAGGGAATTGAAGTTGACAAAGCCAAGATTGAAGCTATTGAGAGTTGGCCGCAGCCCAAAACGGTCACACAAGTGAGGAGTTTTCTTGGCCTCGCTGGATTCTATAGGCGTTTTGTGAGAGATTTCAGCACCATTGCTGCACCTCTCAACGAGCTTACAAAGAAGGATGTGCCTTTTGTTTGGGGTACCGCACAGGAAGAAGCCTTCACGGTATTGAAAGATAAGTTGACACATGCTCCTTTACTCCAACTTCCTGATTTTAATAAGACTTTTGAGCTTGAATGTGATGCTAGTGGAATTGGATTAGGAGGTGTGTTATTACAAGATGGCAAACCTGTTGCATACTTTTCTGAAAATTTGAGTGGGCCTAGTCTGAATTATTCTACTTATGATAAAGAATTATATGCTCTTGTTCGGACTTTAGAAACATGGCAACATTATTTATGGCCCAAAGAGTTTGTTATACATTCTGATCATGAATCTTTGAAACATATTAAAAGTCAAGCTAAACTGAATCGTAGACATGCTAAATGGGTTGAATTCATTGAGACTTTCCCTTATGTCATTAAACACAAGAAGGGAAAAGAAAATGTTATTGCTGATGCATTGTCTCGTCGCTATACTATGCTTTCACAACTTGACTTCAAAATATTTGGTTTGGAGACCATCAAAGATCAATATGTGCATGATGCTGATTTTAAAGATGTAATGCAGAATTGTAAAGAAGGAAGAATGTGGAACAAGTTTGTCGTTAACGATGGATTTGTGTTTCGTGCTAACAAGCTATGCATTCGAGCTAGCTCCGCTCGTCTTTTGTTGTTGCAGGAGGCGCATGGAGGAGGATTAATGGGACACTTTGGCGTGAAGAAGACGGAGGACGTACTTGCTACACATTTCTTTTGGCCAAAGATGAGACGGGATGTTGAGCGTTTTATTGCTCGATGCACTACATGTCAAAAAGCTAAGTCACGACTCAATCCTCATGGTTTATATATGCCTTTGCCTGTACCTAGTGTTCCTTGGGAGGATATATCTATGGACTTTGTTTTAGGTTTACCTCGAACAAAGAAGGGGAGGGATAGCGTATTTGTTGTCGTGGATAGATTCTCGAAAATGGCACACTTTATACCATGTCATAAAAGCGATGATGCTGTTAATGTTGCTGATTTGTTCTTTCGTGAAATTATTCGCTTGCATGGTGTGCCAAATACTATTGTTCAGATCGTGATACTAAATTTCTTAGCCACTTTTGGAGATGTTTATGGGCTAAGTTGGGGACTAAACTGCTTTTTAGTACTACTTGTCACCCCCAAACTGATGGACAAACTGAAGTAGTCAATAGAACGTTGTCTACTATGCTTAGGGCTGTTTTGAAGAATAATTAGAAAATGTGGGAGGAATGCTTGCCTCATATTGAATTTGCTTATAATCGTTCATTGCATTCTACTACTAAGATGTGCCCTTTTGAAGTTGTGTATGGTTTCCTACCTCGTGCACCTATTGATTTGTTGCCTCTTCCATCTTCGGAGAAGGTTAATTTTGATGCTAAACAACATGCTGAATTGATTATAAAAATGCATGAGTTAACTAAGGAAAACATTGAGCGTATGAATGCTAAATATAAACTTGCTGGAGATAAGGGTAGAAAACATGTTGTGTTTGCACCTGGAGATCTTGTTTGGTTACATTTGCGTAAGGATAGATTTCCTGATTTGCGCAAATCAAAGTTAATGCCACGTGCTGATGGTCCCTTTAAGGTGTTAGTGATAGAGGCAAAGGGTCCCGATCTTTCGATGAGATGATAACTATCGATTTGGTGGAGACGACTTTGACAATCCCACTACAAACGTGCACGACGTTGCGCCTTAGCAATCGCTAAACCAATCTCCTGAGGTTACTGACGACGCCGGAAGCACGGTCAGCCTGACCACGAAGGTCTATTCCTGCAAGCAATCAAAGAACGAGCAAGAATATGATAAAGCAATCTGAATATTGCAAATATATATGAGGTATTGATAATGGTGGGGATCCGGAAGCGGTCTTGGTCTGGTCGTTGGACACAAACGAAGTACACGAAGTTGCACTGGCTAACTTTTAACTAAACAAATCCCAAGGAAAAGCTACTAGATGGATCAACTTATATAGGAGCAAGGGGTGGCGGCCAAGGAGGTGGGAGGACGTCCCAAGGCAGCCTAAAACTAAATCTAGGTCGTACAAGGCCAATGGGCCCAAGTGGAGGTGATGTAACACCTTTGGACTTGTAGTTTGACTCGGATTCTGCTGCAGCATCAGATTGTTTCGTCCACAACTCAACGCTCCGGACGAATTTGAAGGTGATTCCAATTGGGTTGGATATTGCATGAAATCTAGTTTCCAACAAAAAAAGAATCACCCAATTCGGAGTCCGTATGAAAAACTTGTGTGCGTTTTGAGTCAGGTATGTCTGTGCAGTCCGAATCTGAATCCAGAACGTGAGAGACTTGGACTCTATCTTCTCTTGGGCCAAAAGTGACGTGAGAGAACTTTTTGGACAGCAAATAAACATCTCTTTCTTCCTTATCTTCATATGTGGATTGTACAAATGTCCCATACACCTGCAATTAGACAAAACACAAAAGTGTGTCAAGTATTTTTGTTCTGGATAACATAAATAGATTATTGAATAGTTTGCACTAGAAATCACCTGACAAATATGCATATATGCAATATTTTTGGTCATATCCAAGGTAGTCATGTCCTCATCATCCTCCCCTTCTTGAAAATAAAGTTGTCCTCGGCGTTGCTTAATCTGAAATGTGGCTAACAAAAGAGACAAGGTGTACATGTTGTATATGTATATGTCATCCATTTTTACTTCCCTTGATTTTTGCATATATGACACATGAATAGATGAGTAACTTGCATAGTTCATAAAATCTAAAGCCAAAAAATTAGCACAAGAAGTAGAAGGCATGAAAATATTGCAACTCAGTTTGCACATATAAGTGAAGCTCTTATTCATTTCAAAAGATTGACAATGTTCATCATTAAACCATCCCAACATTGGTGAATAAACCTTACTTG
Source organism: Triticum dicoccoides (assembly GCF_002162155.2). NCBI lineage: Eukaryota > Viridiplantae > Streptophyta > Magnoliopsida > Poales > Poaceae > Triticum > Triticum dicoccoides. The sequence goes on along the minus strand of NW_021228198.1, from coordinate 27,769 downwards.
CATCAAATTTACATGCTACAACATGCTTAAATAAGCAAACATGCAATAAGTCATTCGACACAGAATCATCACCAAGATTAGAGGTCATATCAAAATGATTAAACATTGGTTCTTTTGCATCAATAGTTAATTCAATGGGTGCACTCAAAATTGTTGGTATTTCAGTTGTTTGATCACATGGCAAAGTCAAATTATCAACGTAGTCCTCTAAAATAGGTGGTGTGATCAAAGTAGTGGGTAGCTCATCAGATGGTGCATTCAAATTGACAAGGCATTCATCATTCTCATGTAGAGATGGAAGATCAGTACCTTTGTCATTACCTCTTATGATCAACTCAGATGATGTAGCCACTCTCGGGGGCGATGTGTCACATGGTGGAGGTGATGTAACACCTTTGGACTTGTAGTTTGACTCGGATTCTGCTGCAGCATCAGATTGTTTCGTCCACAACTCAATGCTCCGGACGAATTTGAAGGTGATTCCAATTGGGTTGGAAAGTGCACGAAATCTAGTTTCCAACAAAAAAAAGAATCACCCAATTCGGAGTCCGTATGAAAAACTTGTGTGCGTTTTGAGTCAGGTATGTCTGCGCAGTCCGAATCTGAATCCAGAACGTGAGAGACTTGGACTCTATCTTCTCTTGGGCCAAAAGTGACGTGAGAGAACTTTTTGAACAGCAAATAAACATCTCTTTCTTCCTTATCTTCATATGTGGATTGTACAAATGTCCCATACACCTGCAATTAGACAAAACACAAAAGTGTGTGAAGTATTTTTGTTCTGGATAACATAAATAGATTATTGAATAGTTTGCACTAGAAATCACCTGACAAATATGCATATATGCAATATTTTTGGTCATATCCAAGGTAGTCATGTCCTCATCATCCTCCCCTTCTTGAAAATAAAGCCGTCCTCGGCGTTGCTTAATCTGAAATGTGGCTAACAAAAGAGACAAGGTGTACATGTTGTATATGTATATGTCATCCATTTTTACTTCCCTTGATTTTTGCATATATGACACATGAATATATGAGTAACTTGCATAGTTCATAAAATCTAAAGCCAAAAAATTAGCACAAGAAGTAGAAGGCATGAAAATATTGCAACTCAGTTTGCACATATAAGTGAAGCTCTTATTCATTTCAAAAGATTGACAATGTTCATCATTAAACCATCCCAACATTGGTGAATAAACCTTACTTGCATCAAATTTACATGCTACAACATGCTTAAATAAGCAAACATGCAATAAGTCATTCAACACAGAATCATCACCAAGATTAGAGGTCATATCAAAATGATTAAACATTGGTTCTTTTGCATCAATAGTTAATTCAATGGGTGCACTCAAAATTGTTGGTATTTCAGTTGTTTGATCACATGGCAAAGTCAAATTATCAACGTAGTCCTCTAAAATAGGTGGTGTAATCAAAGTAGTGGGTAGCTCATCAGATGGTGCATTCAAATTGACAAGGCATTCATCATTCTCATGTAGAGATGGAAGATCAGTACCTTTGTCATTACCTCTTATGATCAACTCAGATGATGTAGCCACTCTCGGGGGCGATGTGTCACATGGTGGAGGTGATGTAGTCCTAACAACAACGGATGTGGTTCTCATAGTATGCCTAGTAGTTGAAGGAACAATCATATCAACTCTTGGAATGTGCATCGTGCGCTTGTTCTCCTCGTGGCCAACACGTCATTTTATTTCCTGTTCAGCTTTGCAAGCAAGATGAAACAAATGGACCATAGGATAACACTCTTCATGAATTAGTATCTCTTGAATATCACGGTTCAATCCTCCCCAAAATCTATCCATAAAATCATCTTCACTTTCTTCTAAAGAGGAATGCAACAAGGTAGTTTGTAAATCAGCATAATATTTTGTTACAGTTTAACTACCTTGTTTTAAGTGTTGCAACTTCTTAATCATGTCACGAGTATAATAAGCAGGGACGAAAGTATGTCGCATGACAAGTTTCAAATCATCCCAAGTAGTAGGTATATAATCAGGGTGTAACCGACAATATTCACTCCACCAAACCAAAGCATAACCAGTGAAAGAACCAACCGCAACCTTAACCTTTTTATGTTCATCGAAATTATGGGAAGCAAATATATTTTTTATGTCGAACTCCCATTCAATATATAAAGCAGGTTTAAAACGGCCATTAAATGGTGGTATAGATACATTAACCTGATCATGTGCATTTGGATGTTTGTGCACCTCTCGTGACGGTTGTGGTATTTGCAAAGGTGGTGGCACGTCTCCCGCGATCGACAAAGCCCATGAATTGACTCTGGATCCTGTCATGATTAGTAGAACAAGAAACAAAACCCAAAAATAATGTTCCTATAACTACTAGGATGTGGTGGTAAAACGCTCACAGTCAAGCAAATATCAATGTCTTACAAGTTCTTACCATGCAGCAGGCGGTGATCGGCAACCAGCGGTGTCAAGTAACTCCGAATATTGAGTAAAGCGATTGCCAGGAGAGCGTACGTATACACGGTGTAGAAATATGTGGAGCTGGGTCGGCTATATATGGTAGCAAAAGATTAGCAATAATCAATACAAAGATGCAATGTTGAATAAACGCTCAACGACGGTACTGTGCTGGTCCTAGGCTAGACCGGACTAGAGACGCGAGCCTAGAACACTAATGAGGTCATGGCATAGCACAACTAGCATCAATGAAGGATACTAAGTAGCTCTTGACAGCAAGATATAAGTGAAGATCACAACGGCAGTGAAGATAATGATGAAAAACAACTGCCAAGCAGGATATACAACAACTCTCTCTCCAACTTTCCTCTTAAAAAGTTTGAGACAATTTTCTGATAAATTCTTTCAAAGAATGCTACTAACTCAAGATTTCCAATGCAAAAAGAATCACTCAATTCCGAGTTGATATGAGGAGTCAAAGAATTCTAAAACTGGCCTGAAAAATTGGAACAAGCTGTGTTCACGAACTTCGGAGGGCAAAAAGACCTATTTAGAAGTCGATTTTGAGGTGTAAAATATTGAACTAGCTTTTGCAACTATTTAGATGCGGCTCATCGCTATCTTCAATTTGAGTACTCACGGAGCCAAAACGGACTTCTTATGAGGAAGATACACCTGTTTTACTGAACAGTGCGCAAAACAGATTCCAATCCGAATTCAGGTACGAGATTGATTCTAGATAGATCCATTTTTTTTCTTCTCTCTTTTTTTTCTCACGCTTTTTTCTTTTCTTTTTCTTCTCCTCTTTTTCTTTTTTTTTCTTTCCTTTTTTCTCTCTTTTTTTTCTTTATCTTCTTTTTCTCCCTCTTTCCAAGACAAACTAGATAAGATGCAGATTCGATCAGGCGAAGATGTGAGTGACCTCAACTATGATTATGACAATAAACAGTGCGTAGCACGTGGTGGAAATTGGTGGATGGGATGGTGGACAACGGATGGGATAATGATGCAGCGGCTGCGTGACTAATGTGAACAGAACTCGAAACTCTAAATGAACTAGACACTAAGACCAGCAACTCGATACGGCGATGCAACCGATAATTCAATAATGCAAACAATGAAAAGAAAATTGCAAAGGCTCAGTCTGGCTAGGACAAAGAAAACTGATACCACTTGATAGAGGCAAAGGGTCCCGATCTTTCGATGAGATGATAACTATTGATTTGGTGGAGACGACTTTGACAATACGACTACAAACGTGCACGACGTTGCGCCTTAGCAATCGCTAAACCAATCTCCTGAGGTTACTGACGACGCCGGAAGCACGGTCAGCCTGACCACGAAGGTCTATTCCTGCAAGCAATCAAAGAACGAGCAAGAATATCATAAAGCAATCTGAATATTGCAAATATATATGAGGTATTGATAATGATGGGGATCCGGAAGCGGTCTTGGTCTGGTCGTTGGACACAAACGAAGTACACGAAGTTGCACTGGCTAACTTTTAACTAAACAAATCCCAAGGAAAAGCTACTAGATGGATCTACTTATATAGGAGCAAGGGGTGGCGGCCAAGGAGGTGGGAGGACGTCCAAAGGCATCCTAAAACTAAATCTAGGTCGTACAAGGCCAATGGGCCCAAGTGGAGGTGATGTAACACCTTTGGACTTGTAGTTTGACTCGGATTCTGCTGCAGCATCAGATTGTTTCGTCCACAACTCAACGCTCCGGACGAATTTGAAGGTGATTCCAATTGGGTTGGATAGTGCATGAAATCTAGTTTCCAACAAAAAAAGAATCACCCAATTCGGAGTCAGTATGAAAAACTTGTGTGCGTTGTGAGTCAGGTATGTCTGTGCAGTCCGATTCTGAATCCAGAACGTGAGAGACTTGGACTCTATCTTCTCTTGGGCCAAAAGTGACGTGAGAGAACTTTTTGGACAGCAAATAAACATCTCTTTCTTCCTTATCTTCATATGTGGATTGTACAAATGTCCCATACACCTGCAATTAGACAAAACACAAAAGTGTGTGAAGTATTTTTGTTCTGGATAACATAAATAGATTATTGAATAGTTTGCACTAGAAATCACCTGACAAATATGCATAAATGCAATATTTTTGGTCATATCCAAGGTAGTCATGTCCTCATCAGTTAGAGAAAATAAATGATAATGCATATAAACTTGAGCTGCCTGCAGATTTTGGGGTTAGTCCCACTTTTAACATTGCAGATTTGAAGCCTTATTTTGGTGAGGACGATGAGTTTCCGTCGAGGACGACTTCATTTCAAGAAGGGGAGGATGATGAGGACAGCAATACCATTGTTACACCCACAGCCCCTACTGCTACATATACGGGACCAATTACTAGAGCTCGCGCACGCCAATTAAATTATCAGGTACTTTCGTTTCTTGGTAATGATTCTAATGTTCATGAGAATATGATGCTGCCTAAATTGGATACATTTGTTTTGCTTACAAATGAAGGGCCTAGCTTGGAGAAGGATGAACATTGGAGCAAGAACAAGCATGGAGATGATGCCATGCGCAAGGGGAACAAGAACGGAGTTACAAGTGATGATTTCAGGACTTTGAAGCCACCATAATGGGTGCATGAAGCCTTGGACGAAATATACAAGATGCCACTTCATAAATTTCGTCCCGAGGCTATTATAGGTGCTGCGTCACCTTTTTATTGGGCCAGGCCCATGTAATTTCGAAATACATAGATATAGGCTATTTTTAGAGTCCGTATGTGTGGGGAAACAAGAGATAGGGTTGATTTCGGACCCCTCCACCAAGGGCCACGAAATTCCCCCTCTCTTCCTCCATATATACAGCCCTTAGGGCACCGTTTAGACTTTGGGTTTTGTTTAGATTAAAAGTTCGCCATAGCTGCAACTTCGCGTACTTCGTTTGTGTTCAACGACCAGACAAAGGCGTCACAGAACCCCACTTTGATCAATAAAGCTTTCATCTTATATTCGCAATATCCAGATTGCAATCTCAGTTTCTTGCTTGTTCTTCGTTTGCTCGCAGGAAACAGACCCTCGTGGTCAGGTTGATCGTGCTCCGGCGTGGTCAATAACCTCTCGGAGTTGGTTTAGCGATTGCTAAGGCGCGACGTCCTCGCACGTTCGTAGTCGGATCGTCAAAGTCGACTGCCACCAAAGCGATATCCATCATCTCATCGAAAGACGGGACACCTTTGCCTCTATCATTAGGTGCAGCGGGTGGTGGTGGTGGAAGACGCGCGAGCAATTCATTAAACTTGTTATCGAGCTTTGTTTCGAACGTCTTCTCCATGCCATCTATCTTCTCCATGGCCTCTTCAAATCTGTTTAGCACATCTTGCACCTGTCCACTCATCATTTGCTGAAATTTATCATGCAAATCCTTATTCGTCATGTTCTCCCAGTCAGTCTCGTCGGCTTGTGATCCTGGCATGGTTAGCAGCAATAGAAACACACAAGAATATGATCCTACAGACTACGAACAAGAGGTGTTGGTGGGTGTCACAAATCCGTCAAGCAAATCTTAAATTCTTACCAGTTCTTACCCAGCAGCAGGCGGTGATCAGCAACCGTTGTAGTCAAAAACTCTCAAAGCTTGGATAGAGCGATTACCAGGGAGAGTCAAACGCACGACGTAGATGTATGTGGAGCTGGGAAGGCTTATAATATGGTAGCAAAAAGGGTCAGCAATAATCAATTCAGAGATGCAAAGTTGAATAAACGCTCAACGACGATACTGTGCTGGTCCTATGCTAGACTGTGCTAGAGACGCGAGCCTAGAACACCAACAAAATCACGGCGCGACACGTAAACAAGGGAAAAGCACACTCTGGAAAAAAAATTCGCTCTTTTTTTTGCACTCTTTTTTTGTGCTGCTTTTTTTTTTGCGAAAAATCACTATAATGGCGAGTGTCTCAAAACTCTTCCTAGCTCAAACTGACAGGATGGGCACGAAATTTTTTCGACCAATTTTTTTTTTCGACTGCCCGGACCCAAAAACTGGAAACGGGTCAAAAAAAACTTCCTATAATGGCACCTGTCTCAAAACACTCAGAAACACCTAAAAACAGGATAGCCAGAAATTTTTTCGAAAAATGCGTTTTCGAAAAATTTTGGGCCTAAACGGAGCGTGGTTTCCGGACTCTTTTTTTTTCGAAACCTACTCCGGCAAGGAAACATGAATCGGAATCTAGATGGATCTCGAAAACAAACCTAATATGACAAGAACTCGGATTGGTGGTGGATATATGTTGGTAGATGGCAGCGGTGGTGGTGTATGACAGCGGTGGTGGTATATGGATACGGATTCGAAGCGGTGGCGGATAAGCGGTGGTGGTAGATGGCAGGGGCGATGATGATCGTGCGGTGGCGTGACAACTTATGACCAGAACTCGAAACTCTAAAAGACTAGAATCTAAGACAAGCAACTAGACACGATGATGCAACCGCAAATTCAACAAAGCAAAACCCTAAAAAGATTATGCAAAGGCTCAGATTGGTTCGGATATGATGAACTAACCCTAATTTTTTTTGTGGCTTTTTCGTGGACTGTAGGTATGAAGAACAGACTCGATCTAAACTACGAAGAACTGTAAAATCTCACCGAACAACCTGGAAATCTGATACCACTTGATAGAGGCAAAGGTGTCCCGTCTTTCGATGAGATGATGGATATCGCTTTGGTGGAAGTCAACTTTGACGATCCGACTACGAACGTGCGAGGACGTCGCGCCTTAGCAATCGCTAAACCAACTCCGAGAGGTTATTGACCACGCTGGAGCACGATCAACCTGACCACGAGGGTCTGTTTCCTGCGAGCAAACGAAGAACAAGCAAGAAACTAAGATTGCAATCTGGATATTGCGAATATAAGATGAAAGCTTTATTGATCAAGGTGGGGTTCTGTGACGCCTTTGTCTGGTTGTTGAACACAAACGAAGTACACGAAGTTGCAGCTATGGCGAACTTTTAATCTAAACAAAACCCAAAGTCTAAACGGTGCCCTAAGGGCTGTATATATGGAGGAAGAGAGGGGAATTTCGTGGCCCTTGGTGGAAGGGTCCGAAATCAACCCTATCTCTTGTTTTCCCACACATACGGACTCTAAAAATAGCCTATACTTATGTATTTTGAAATTACATGGGCCTGGCCCAATAAAAAGGTGACGCAGGACCTATAATAGCCTCGGGACGAAATTTATGAAGTGGCATCTTGTATATTTCGTCCAAGGCTTCATGCACCCATTATGGTGGCTTCAAAGTCCTGAAATCATCACTTGTAACTCCGTTCTTGTTCCCCTTGCGCATGGCATCATCTCCATGCTTGTTCTTGCTCCAATGTTCATCCTTCTCCAAGCTAGGCCCTTCATTTGTAAGCAAAACAAATGTATCCAATTTAGGCAGCATCATATTCTCATGAACATTAGAATCATTACCAAGAAACGAAAGTACCTGATAATTTAATTGGCGTGCGCGTGCTCTAGTAATTGGTCCCGTATATGTAGCAGTAGGGGCTATGGGTGTAACAATGGTATTGATGTCCTCATCAATGCATCATTCTCATGTGAAGTTATATCATCAATACCTTTAGTGTTACCTTGTCGCAAAGACGTAGCTGATGTAGGTACGCGCGTTGACAATGCACCATACACTTGAGATGATGTCACGCTCACATTCTGAGGTGGGGCTGCTCTAGTAGGTGCAACGGTGGAGGAACCAACCGGTGGTGGTGAGCATGAACTGGAATAGTAGTTGTTGTAGTCACCCAATGCATCCTCCTGTATCTGTCTCTCAAAGGTACAAGCGCGAACATACATACCAGTAATGCAACGAGGAATATAGTGAAATCTTGCATTGATATCATGGTTCAAACCACCAAAAAATATATTCATTGTATCATCCTCAGATTCTTCTATGTCACAATGATGCATATAAGATTTGAACTCTTGGTAGTAAGCATGAACGGTGTTACTGCCTTGTTTTAATTGTTCCAATTTGCGAAGCAATTCACGACGATAGTAAGGAGGAAAAAATTGTTGTCTCATTACAGCTTTCAAAACTTTCCAAGTTGTGGGTTGGTTATCAATGTTTTTCTTACAATGCACACTCCACCAAACAGAAGCAAAGCCAGTAAATGCTCTAGTGGCAGCTCGTACTCACTCAAGTTCAGAAAAGTCATGGTTACTAAAAACTTGTTCTACTTCAAACTCCCAAGCTAGATAAATAGCAGGATTAAATCTACCCTCAAATGACGGTAAAGAGATAACCTGACCTTATGCTTGTGTGTGTTGTCCCAACTCTCGTGATGGTGAAGATGTGTCTGTCGTCCAAGAACTTCTATCTCCGGAACCTGTCATGATTAGTAGAAACAAGAAACAAAATTCGAGAATAATGTTTGTATGAACTACTAGGATGTGGTTGTAAAGTGCTCACAGTAAAGCAAATATCAATATCTTACAAGTTCTTACCATGCGGCAGGTGGTGACAGGCAACCAGCGATGTCAAATAACTCTGAAGATTGTGTAAAGCGATTGCCAGGGGAACGTACGTATACACGGTGTAGAAATATGTGGAGCTGGGTTGGCTATATATGGTAGCAAATTTTTTTTAGCAATAATCAATTCAAAGATGCAATGTTGAATAAACGCTCAACGACGGTACTGTGCTGGTCCTAGGCTAGACCGGACTAGAGACGCAAGCCTAGAACACTAATGAGGTCACGGCGTAGCATAACTAGCATCAATGAAGGATACTAAGTAGCTCTTGATAGCAAGATATAAGTGAAGATCACAACGGCAGTGAAGGTAATGATGAAAAACAACTGCCAAGCAGGACATACAACAACTCTCTCTCTAACTTTCCTCTTAAAAAGTTTGAGCCAATTTTCTGATAAATTCTTTTAAAGAATGCTACTAACTCAAGCTTTACAATGCAAAAAGAATCACTCAATTCCGAGTTGATATGAGGAGTCAAAGAATTTTAAAACTGGCCTGAAAAATTGGAACAAGCTGTGTTCACGAACTTCAGAGGGCAAAAAGACCTATTTAGAAGCCGATTTTGAGGTGTCAAATATTGAACTAGCTTCTGCAACTATTTAGATGCGGCTCGTCGCTAGCTTTAATTTGAGTACTCACGGAGCCAAAACGGACTTCGTATGAGGAAGATACACCTGTTTTACTGAACAGTGCGCAAAACATATTCCAATCCGAATTCAAGTACGAGATTGATTCTAGATAGATCCGATTTTTTTTCTTCTCTCCTTTTTTTTCTCATGCTTTTTTTCTTTTTCTTCTTTCTTTGTTTCTTTTTTTTTCTTTCCTTTTTTCTCTCTTTTTTTTCTCCCTCTTTCCAAGACAAACTAGATAAGATGCAGATTCGATCAGGCGAAGATGTGAATGACCTCAACTATGATTATGACAATGAATAGTGCGTAGCACGTGGTGGAAATTAATAGATGTGATGGTGGACGGCGGAAGGGATAATGATGCAGCGGCGGCGTGACTAATGTGAACAGAACTCGAAACTCTAAAGGAACTAAACACTAAGACCAGCAACTGACACGACGATGCAACCGGTAATTCAACTATGCAAGCAATGAATAGAAAATTGCAAAGGCTTAGACTGGCTTGGATAAAGGATGAACAGATCTAACTTTTTTGTGTGGCTTTCTCTTGGATAATAGGTAAGAAAATAAATCTAATCTAAGAAAAACTGGAAATTCTCACCGAGCAACCTGAAAACTGATACCACTTGATAGAGGCGGGGGTCCCGATCTTTCGATGAGATGATTACTATCGATTTGGTGAAGATGACTTTGACGATCCGACTACAAACGTGCACGACGTTGCGCCTTAGCAATCGCTAAACCAACTCCGAGAGGTTATTGACCACGCTGGAGCATAATCAACCTGACCACGAAGGTCTATTCCTGCAAGCAATCGAAGAACAAGCAAGAATATGATAAAAGCAATCTGAATATTGCGAGTATATATGAAGTATTGATAAAGGTGGGGATCCGTAAGCGGTCTTGGTCTGGTCGTTGGACACAAACGAAGTACACGAAATTGCACTGGCTAACTTTTAACTAAACAAATCCCAAGGAAAAAGCTACTAGATGGATCTACTTATATAGGAGCAAGGGGTGGCGGCCAAGGAGGTGGGAGAACGTCCCAAGGCAGCCTAAAACTAAATCTAGGTCGTACAAGGCCAATGGGCCCAAGTGGAGGTGATGTAACACCTTTAGACTTGTAGTTTGACTCGGATTCTGCTGCAGCATCAGATTGTTTGGTCCATAACTCAACGCTCCAAACGAATTTGAAGGTGATTCCTATTGGGCTGGAAAGTGCACGAAATCTAGTTTCCAACAAAAAAAGAATCACCCAATTCGGAGTCCGTATAAAAAAGTTGTGGGCGTTTTGAGTCAGGTATGTCTATGCAGTCCGAATCTGAATCCAGAACGTGAGAGACTTGGACTCTATCTTCTCTTGGGCCAAAAGTGACGTGAAAGAACTTTTTGAACAGCAAATAAACATCTCTTTCTTCCTTATCTTCATATGTGGATTGTACAATTGTCCCATACACCTGTAATTAGACAAAACACAAAAGTGTGTGAAGTATTTTTGTTCTGGATAACATAAATAGATTATTGAATAGTTTGCACTAGAAATCACCTGACAAATATGCATATATGCAATATTTTTGGTCATATCCAAGGTAGTCATGTCCTCATCAATGTTCAATGACCAGACAAAGGCGTCACAGAACCCCACCTTGATCAATAAAGCTTTCATCTTATATTCGCAATATCTAGATTGCAATCTCAGTTTCTTGCTTGTTCTACGTTTGTTCGCAGGAAACAGACCCTCGTGGTCAGGTTGATCGTGCTCCGGCATGGTCAATAACCTCTCGGAGTTGGTTTAGCGATTGCTAAGGCGCGACGTCCTCGCACGTTCGTAGTCGGATCGTCAAAGTCGACTTCCACCAAAGTGAAATCCATCATCTCATCGAAGGACGGGACACCTTTGCCTCTATCAAGTGGTATCAGATTTCCAGGTTGCTCGGTGAGATTTTACAGTTTTTTGTAGTTTAGATCAAGTCTGTTCTGCATACCTACAGTCCACGAAAAAGCCACAAAAAAATTAGGGTTAGTTCATCATATCCGAACCAATCTGAGCCTTTGCATAATCTTTTTAGGGTTTTGCTTTGTTGATTTTGCGGTTGCATCGTCGTGTCTAGTTGCTGGTCTTAGCGTGATGAGGACATCAATACAATTATTACACCCACAGCCCCTGCTGCTATACATACTGGACCAATTACTAGAGCTCGTGCACGCCAACTAAATTACCAGGTACTTTCGTTTCTTGGTAATGATTCTAATGTTCATGAGAATATGATGCTGCCTAAATTGGATACATTTGTTTTGCTTACAAATGAAGGGCCTAGCTTGGAGAAGGATGAACATTGGAGCAAGAACAAGCATGGAGATGATGGCATGCGCAAGGGAAACAAGAACGGAGTTACAAGTGATGATTTCAGGACTTTGAAGCCACCATAATGGGTGCATGAAGCCTTGGACGAAATATACAAGATGCCACTTCATAAATTTCGTCCCGAGGCTATTTTAGGTGCTGCGACACCTTATTATTGGGCCAGGCCCATGTAATTTCGAAATACATAAGTATAGGCTATTTTTAGAGTCCGTATGTGTGGGGAAACAAGAGATAGGGTTGATTTCGGACCCCTCCACCAAGGGCCACGAAATTCCCCCCTCTTCCTCCATATATACAGCCCTTAGGGCATCGTTTAGACTTCGGGTTTTGTTTAGATTAAAAGTTCGCCATAGCTGCAACTTCGCGTACTTCTTTTGTGTTCAACGACCAGACAAAGGCGTCACAGAACCCCACCTTGATCAATAAAGCTTTCATCTTATATTCGCAATATCCAGATTGCAATCTTAGTTTCTTGCTTGTTCTTCGTTTGCTCGCAGGAAACAGACCCTCGTGGTCAGGTTGATCGTGCTCCGGCGTGGTCAATAACCTCTCGGAGTTGGTTTAGCGATTGCTAAGGCGCGACGTCCTCGCACGTTCGTAGTCGGATCGTCAAAGTCGACTTCCACCAAAGCGATATCCATCATCTCATCGAAAGACGGGACACCTTTGCCTCTATCAAGTGGTATCAGATTTCCAGGTTGCTCGGTGAGATTTTACAGTTTTTCGTAGTTTAGATCGAGTCTGTTCTTCATACCTACAGTCCACGAAAAAGCCACAAAAAAAATTTAGGGTTAGTTCATCATATCCGAACCAATCTGAGCCTTTGCATAATCTTTTTAGGGTTTTGCTTTGTTGAATTTGCGGTTGCATCGTTGGTCTAGTTGCTGGTCTTAGAGTCTAGTCTTTTAGAGTTTCGAGTTCTGGCCATAAGTTGTCACGCCGCCGTCGCACCATCATCATCGCCCCTGCCATCTACCACCACCGCTCTGAATCCGTATCCATATACCACCACCAATCCGTGCCCATATACCACCACCGATCCATATCCATATACTACCATCGCTACCACCACCGCTGCCATATACCACCACCATATATCCACCACCAATCCGAGTTCCTTGCTTATTAGGTTTGTTTTCGGGATCCATCTAGATTCCGATTCGTGTTTCCTTGCCGGAGTAGGTTTCGGAAAAAAAAAAAGTCGGGTAGCCACGCTCCGTTTAGGCCCAAAATTTTTCGAAAACGCATTTTTCGAAAAAATTTCTGGCTATCCTATTTTTAGGTGTTTCTGAGTGTTTTGAGACAGGTGCCATTATAGGAAGTTTTTTTTGACCCGTTTCCAGTTTTTGGGTCCGGGCAGTCGAAAAAAAAAATTGGTCGAAAAATTTCGTGCCCATCCTGTCAGTTTGAGCTAGGAAGAGTTTTGAGATACTCGCCATTATAGTGATTTTTCGCAAAAAAAAAGAGCGCAAAAAAAAAGAGCGCAAAAAAAAAGAGCAAAAAAAAATTCAGAGTGTGCTTTTCCCTTGTTTACGTGCCGCGCCGTGATTTTGTTGGTGTTCTAGGCTCGCGTCTCTAGCACAGTCTAGCCTAGGACCAGCACAGTACCGTCGTTGAGCGTTTATTCAACTTTGCATCTCTGAATTGATTATTGCTGACCCTTTTTGCTACCAAAGTATAAGCCTTCCCAGCTCCACATACATCTACGTCGTGCGTTTGACTCTCCCTGGTAATCGCTCTATCCAATCTTTGAGAGTTGTGACTACAACGGTTGCCGATCACCGCCTGTTGCTGGGTAAGAACTGGTAAGAATTTGAGTTTTGCTTGACGGATTTGTGACACCCACCACCACCACTTGTTCGTAGTCTGTAGGATCATATTCTTGTGTGTTTCTATTGCTGCTAACCATGCCAGGATCACAAGCCGACGAGATTGACTGGGAGAATTTATCGAACAAGGAGCTTCATGATAAGTTTCAGCAAATGATGACTGAACAGGTGCAAGATGTGCTGAACAATTTTGAAGAGGCCATGGAGAAAATCACTGGCCTTGAGAAGACGTTCGAAACAAAGCTCGATAACAGATTTAATGAATTGCTCGCGCGTCTTCCACCACCACCACCCGCTGCACCTAACGCACCTCTCCAACAACAACAACAACGACTACCTCCATGTCGCAAAATAGACCTTCGCCGAGCGAGCCGTGTTCCTCTTGCGTTTGGCCAAATTGTTGGTGCTGCTGTTGATACTTCTGTGGCTCCTGCTACTGCTGTTGCTGATACCCAGGAGGATGATGAGTATGCGGGCGATTATGAGGATGAGGTTGATCAAAATCAGATCTACGAGCAGCCACCAGCACCACCACCAGCAGGTCGACCTCAGGTATATATTCGTAATGGTAGGCCTGCACCACCACCTCAGGTACGCGATGATGTCCATATTCCTAAACTGAAATTGAATATTCCACCATTTGAGGGTAGATATGTTCCTGATATATATCTTACTTGGGAGTTAGAAACTGAACAACGATTTACATGTTTACAATATCCTGAGGAGAGACGAGTTGCTGCTGCTGTTTGTGCTTTCACTAGTTTTGCATGTGTATGGTTGATGAGGACATCAATACAATTGTTACACCCACAGCCCCTGCTGTTATACATACTGGACCAATTACTAGAGCTCGTGCACGCCAACTAAATTACCAGGTACTTTCGTTTCTTGGTAATGATTCTAATGTTCATGAGAATATGATGCTGCCTAAATTGGATACATTTGTTTTGCTTACAAATGAAGGGCCTAGCTTGGAGAAGGATGAACATTGGAGCAAGAACAAGCATGGAGATGATGGCATGCGCAAGGGAAACAAGAACGGAGTTACAAGTGATGATTTCAGGACTTTGAAGCCACCATAATGGGTGCATGAAGCCTTGGACGAAATATACAAGATGCCACTTCATAAATTTCGTCCCGAGGCTATTTTAGGTGCTGCGTCACCTTATTATTGGGCCAGGCCCATGTAATTTCGAAATACATAAGTATAGGCTATTTTTAGAGTCCGTATGTGTGGGGAAACAAGAGATAGGGTTGGTTTCGGACCCCTCCACCAAGGGCCACGAAATTCCCCCCTCTTCCTCCATATATACAGCCCTTAGGGCATCGTTTAGACTTTGGGTTTTGTTTAGATTAAAAGTTCGCCATAGCTGCAACTTCGCGTACTTCGTTTGTGTTCAACGACCAGACAAAGGCGTCACAGAACCCCACCTTGATCAATAAAGCTTTCATCTTATATTCGCAATATCCAGATTGCAATCTTAGTTTCTTGCTTGTTCTTCGTTTGCTCGCAGGAAACAGACCCTCGTGGTCAGGTTGATCGTGCTCCGGCGTGGTCAATAACCTCTCGGAGTTGGTTTAGCGATTGCTAAGGCGCGACGTCCTCGCACGTTCGTAGTCGGATCGTCAAAGTCGACTTCCACCAAAGCGAAATCCACCATCTCATCGAAAGATCGGGACACCCCCGCCTCTATCAGTTGAGCAACTAAACATTCATACCTATCAGCGTCTTCAGGAGCCATGTATTGCGTCTCATGATCAGAATCATCTCCACCATGTTCTTCACGTGTAATAAGAACCAAAGTCTCCTCATCATAGTCACTAGCGGACTCATATCCACCATCCACTTTAGCAATCATCACACGCGGAGATTTGCATTCTCTCGCATAATGACCTCCTCCCTTACAACGACGACAAATAATATCACTTGTGTGCCCTGTTGATGCCATGGAAGAAGAAGAACGCTGTGCAGGCCCCGCAGGTGCGCTCTTGGCAGATAATGGTGGTTGTGCCTGTTTTCTTGTATCACGGCTGGAGGTGGCACCGGATGGAGGTGCTGGTGCAGTTGAAGTAGAAGATGCACGTGGTGTCCATGATGAAGGTCGGCCTGCAGAAAAGTTAGTTCGCCCCAATGCTTGTCGATCCTGCACTTCACGTTCAGCTTTACAAGCAAGATGGAATAAACGAGTGATATTAGTATACTCCTTATAGTCTAGAATGGTCTGAATCTCTCTATTTAATCCACCCAGAAAACGTGCAAGCATAGCTTCATTCTCCTCAACAATACCACATCTAATCATGCCAGTTTGTAATTCCTGATAATATTCTTCTACAGAATTTTTCCCTTGTCTTAAACGCTGCAATTTTTTAAGCAATTCACGTTGATAATATGGTGGAACCCAACGCATACGCATAGCAGTTTTCAAAGCAGCCCAAGTAGTTGGAATAGGATATAATCTACAATGTTCAGACCACCATTGATAGAGGCAAAGGTGTCCCGTCTTTCGATGAGATGGTGGATTTCGCTTTGGTGGAAGTCGACTTTGACGATCCGACTACGAACGTGCGAGGACGTCGCGCCTTAGCAATCGCTAAACCAACTCCGAGAGGTTATTGACCACGCCGGAGCACGATCAACCTGACCACGAGGGTCTGTTTCCTGCGAGCAAACGAAGAACAAGCAAGAAACTAAGATTGCAATCTGGATATTGCGAATATAAGATGAAAGCTTTATTGATCAAGGTGGGGTTCTGTGACGCCTTTGTCTGGTCGTTGAACACAAACGAAGTACGCGAAGTTGCAGCTATGGTGAACTTTTAATCTAAACAAAACCCAAAGTCTAAACGATGCCCTAAGGGCTGTATATATGGAGGAAGAGGGGGGAATTTCGTGGCCCTTGGTGGAGGGGTCCGAAATCAACCCTATCTCTTGTTTCCCCACACATACGGACTCTAAAAATAGCCTATACTGATGTATTTCGAAATTACATGGGCCTGGCCCAATAATAAGGTGACGCAGCACCTAAAATAGCCTCGGGACGAAATTTATGAAGTGGCATCTTGTATATTTCGTCCAAGGCTTCATGCACCCATTATGGTGGCTTCAAAGTCCTGAAATCATCACTTGTAACTCCGTTCTTGTTCCCCTTGCGCATGCCATCATCTCCATGCTTGTTCTTGCTCCAATGTTCATCCTTCTCCAAGCTAGGCCCTTCATTTGTAAGCAAAACAAATGTATCCAATTTAGGCAGCATCATATTCTCATGAACATTAGAATCATTACCAAGAAACGAAAGTACCTGGTAATTTAGTTGGCGTGCACGAGCTCTAGTAATTGGTCCAGTATGTATAGCAGCAGGGGCTGTGGGTGTAACAATTGTATTGATGTCCTCATCATTATCTTTCAATACCGTGAAGGCTTCTTCCTATGCGGTACCCCAAAGAAAAGGCACATCTTTCTTTGTAAGCTCATTGAGAGGTGCAGCAATGGTGCTGAAATCTCTCACAAAACGCCTATAGAATCCAGCGAGGCCAAGAAAACTCCTCACTTGTGTGACCGTTTTGGGCTGCGGCCAACTCTCAATAGCTTCAATGTTGGCTTTATCAACTTCAATTCCCTGTGGAGTAACAACATAGCCAAGAAAAGATACTCGGTCGGTGCAAAAGGTGCACTTCCCAAGGTTACCAAACAAACGTGCATCACGTAGAGCAATAAAAACAGCACGTAAATGTTCCAAATGTTCTTCCAAAGATCTGCTATAAATCAATATGTCATCAAAGTAAACTACCACAAATCGTCCAATGAAAGCACGTAAAACTTCGTTCATTAATCTCATGAAAGTACTAGGTGCATTAGTTAACCCAAAAGGCATGACTAACCACTCATATAATCCAAACTTAGTTTTAAATGCTGTTTTCCATTCATCTCCCAATTTCATACGAATTTGATGGTATCCACTACGCAAATCAACTTTGGAGAATATTGTAGAGCCACTCAATTCATCAAGCATATCATCTAGTGATGAGGACATCAATACAATTGTTACACCCACAGCCCCTGCTGCTATACATACTGGACCAATTACTAGAGCTCGTGCACGCCAACTAAATTACCAGGTACTTTCGTTTCTTGGTAATGATTCTAATGTTCATGAGAATATGATGCTGCCTAAATTGGATACATTTGTTTTGCTTACAAATGAAGGGCCTAGCTTGGAGAAGGATGAACATTGAAGCAAGAACAAGCATGGAGATGATGGCATGCGCAAGGGGAACAAGAACGGAGTTACAAGTGATGATTTCAGGACTTTGAAGCCACCATAATGGGTGCATGAAGCCTTGGACGAAATATACAAGATGCCACTTCCTAAATTTCGTCCCGAGGCTATTTTAGGTGCTGCGTCACCTTATTATTGGGCCAGACCCATGTAATTTCGAAATACATAAGTATAGGCTATTTTTAGAGTCCGTATGTGTGGGGAAACAAGAGATAGGGTTGATTTCGGACCCCTCCACCAAGGGCCACGAAATTCCCCCCTCTTCCTCCATATATACAGCCCTTAGGGCATCGTTTAGACTTTGGGTTTTGTTTAGATTAAAAGTTCGCCATAGCTGCAACTTCGCGTACTTCGTTTGTGTTCAACGACCAGACAAAGGCGTCACAGAACCCCACCTTGATCAATAAAGCTTTCATCTTATATTCGCAATATCCAGATTGCAATCTTAGTTTCTTGCTTGTTCTTCGTTTGCTCGCAGGAAACAGACCCTCGTGGTCAGGTTGATCGTGCTCCGGCGTGGTCAATAACCTCTCGGAGTGGGTTTAGCGATTGCTAAGGCGCGACGTCCTCGCACGTTCGTAGTCGGATCATCAAAGTCGACTTCCACCAAAGCGAAATCCACCATCTCATCGAAAGACGGGACACCTTTGCCTCTATCAACTGGTATCAGATTTCCAGGTTGCTCGGTGAGATTTTACAGTTTTTCGTAGTTTAGATCGAGTCTGTTCTTCATACCTACAGTCCACGAAAAAGCCAAAAAAAATTAGGGTTAGTTCATCATATCCGAACCAATCTGAGCCTTTGCATAATCTTTTTAGGGTTTTGCTTTGTTGAATTTGCGGTTGCATCGTCGTGTCTAGTTGCTGGTCTTAGAGTCTAGTCTTTTAGAGTTTCGAGTTCTGGTCATAAGTTGTCACGCCGCCGCCGCACCATCATCATCGCCCCTGCCATTTACCACCACTTGTTCGTAGTCTGTAGGATCATATTCTTGTGTGTTTCTATTGCTGCTAACCATGCCAGGATCACAAGCCGACGAGATTGACTGGGAGAATTTATCGAACAAGGAGCTTCATGATAAGTTTCAGCAAATGATGACTGAACAGGTGCAAGATGTGCTGAACAATTTTGAAGAGGCCATGGAGAAGATCACTGGCCTTGAGAAGACGTTCGAAACAAAGCTCGATAACAAGTTTAATGAATTGCTCGCGCGTCTTCCACCACCACCACCCGTTGCTCCTAACGCACCTCTCCAACAACAACAACAACGACTACCTCCACGTCGCGAAGCAGACCTCCGCCGAGCAAGCCGTGTTCCTCTTGCGTTTGGCCAAACTGTTGGTGCTGCTGTTGATACTTCTGTGGCTCCTGCTGCTGATGCGGAGGAGGATGATTATGTGGGAGATTATGAGGATGAGGTTGATCAAAATCAACACTACGTGCAGCCACCTGTACCACCACCAGCAGGTCGACCTCAGGTATATATTCGTAATGGTAGGCCTCACCACCACCTCAGGTACGAGATGATGTCCATATTCCTAAACTGAAATTGAATATTCCACCATTTGAGGGTAGATATGTTCCTGATATATATCTTACTTGGGAGTTAGAAACTGAACAACGATTTACATGTTTACAATATCCTGAGGAGAGACGAGTTGCTGCTGCCGTTTGTGCTTTCACTAGTTTTGCATGTGTATGGTGGTCTGAACATTGTAGATTATATCCTATTCCAACTACTTGGGCTGCTTTGAAAACTGCTATGCGTACGCGTTGGGTTCCACCATATTATCAACGTGAATTGCTTCAAAAATTGCAGCGTTTAAGACAAGGGAAAAATTCTGTAGAAGAATATTATCAGGAATTACAAACTGGCATGATTAGATGTGGTATTGTTGAGGAGAATGAAGCTATGCTTGCACGTTTTCTGGGTGGATTAAATAGAGAGATTCAGACCATTCTAGACTATAAGGAGTATACTAATATCACTCCTTTATTCCATCTTGCTTGTAAAGCTGAACGTGAAGTGCAGGATCGACAAGCATTGGGGCGAACTAACTTTTCTGCAGGCCGACCTTCATCATGGACACCACGTGCATCTTCTACTTCAACTGCACCAGCACCTCCATCCGGTGCCACCTCCAGCCGTGATACAAGGAAACAGGCACAACCACCATTATCTTCCAAGAGCGCACCTGCGGGTCCTGCATAGCGTTTGATGAGGACCCTCGCCTCTATCAGCGTTCTTCTTCTTCCATGGCATCAACAGGGCATACAAGTGATATTATTTGTCATCGTTGTAAGGGAGGAGGTCATTATGCGAGGGAATGCAAATCTCCGCGTGTGATGATTGCTACCGCGGATGGTGGATATGAGTCCGCTAGTGACTATGATGAGGAGACATTGGCTCTTATTACACGTGAAGAACATGGTGGAGATGATTCTGATCATGAGACGCAATACATGGCTCCTGAAGACGCTGACAGGTATGAATGTTTAGTTGCTCAACGTGTTTTGAGTGTGCAGGTCACACAAGCTGAGCAAAATCAGAGGCACAATTTGTTCCATACCAAGGGAGTTGTGAAGGAACGTTTTGTGCGCGTCATAATAGACGGAGGGAGCTGCAACAACTTGGCTAGCATGGAGATGGTGGAGAAGCTTTCTCTCACCACAAGACCACATCCACATCCTTACTACATCCAATGGTTCAACAACAGCGGCAAGGTTAAGGTAACACGTACTGTTCGTGTGCATTTTAGTATCTCTACATATGCTGATTATGTTGATTGTGATGTGTACCTATGCAAGCATGTTCCTTATTACTTGGTAGACCATGGCAATTTGATAAAAATTCTGTACACCATGGTAGAAACAATCACTATACTCTTGTTCATAAGGATAAAAATATTACTTTGCTTCCTATGACTCCTGATTCCATTTTGAAAGATGATATTAATAGAGCTAATAAAGCACAACAGGAGAAGAATAAGAGTGATAGAGGCAAAGGTGTCCCGTCTTTCGATGAGATGGTGGATTTCGCTTTGGTGGAAGTCGACTTTGACGATCCGACTACGAACGTGCGAGGACGTCGCGCCTTAGCAATCGCTAAACCAACTCCGAGAGGTTATTGACCACGCCGGAGCACGATCAACCTGACCACGAGGGTCTGTTTCCTGCGAGCAAACGAAGAACAAGCAAGAAACTGAGATTGCAATCTGGATATTGCGAATATAAGATGAAAGCTTTATTGATCAAGGTGGGGTTCTGTGACGCCTTTGTCTGGTCGTTGAACACAAACGAAGTACGCGAAGTTGCAGCTATGGCGAACTTTTAATCTAAACAAAACCCAAGGTCTAAACGATGCCCTAAGGGCTATATATATGGAGGAAGAGGGGGTGGATTTCGTGGCCCTTGGTGGAGGGGTCCGAAATCAACCCTATCTCTTGTTTCCCCACACATACGGACTCTAAAAATAGCCTATACTTATGTATTTCGAAATTACATGGGCCTGGCCCAATAATAAGGTGACGCAGCACCTAAAATAGCCTCGGGACGAAATTTATGAAGTGGCATCTTGTATATTTCGTCCAAGGCTTCATGCACACATTATGGTGGCTTCAAAGTCCTGAAATCATCACTTGTAACTCCGTTCTTGTTCCAATGTTCATCCTTCTCCAAGCTAGGCCCTTCATTTGTAAGCAAAACAAATGTATCCAATTTAGGCAGCATCATATTCTCATGAACATTAGAATCATTACCAAGAAACGAAAGTACCTGGTAATTTAGTTGGCGTGCATGAGCTCTAGTAAGTGGTCTAGTATGTATAGCAGCAGGGGCTGTGGGTGTAACAATTGTATTGATGTCCTCATCATCCTCCCCTTCTTGAAATGAAGTCGTCCTTGACGGAAGTTCATCTTCCTCACCCAAATAAGGCTTCAAATCTGCAATGTTAAAAGTGGGACTAACCCCAAAATCTGCAGGCAGCTCAAGTTTATATGCATTATCATTTATTTTCTCTAACACCTTAAAGGGACCATCAGCACGTGGCATTAACTTTGATTTGCGCAAATCAGGAAATCTATCCTTACGCAAATGTAACCAAACAAGATCTCCAGGTGCAAACACAACATGTTTTCTACCCTTATCTCCAGCAAGTTTATATTTGGCATTCATACGCTCAATGTTTTCCTTAGTTAACTCATGCATTTTTAAAATCAATTCAGCACGTTGTTTAGCATCAAAATTAACCTTCTCCGAAGATGGAAGAGGCAACAAATAAATAGGTGCACAAGGTAGGAAACCATACACAACTTCAAAAGGGCACATCTTAGTAGTAGAATGCAATGAACGATTATAAGCAAATTCAATATGAGGCAAGCATTCCTCCCACATTTTCTTATTATTCTTCAAAACAGCCCTAAGCATAGTAGACAACGTTCTATTGACTACTTCAGTTTGTCCATCAGTTTGGGGGTGACAAGTAGTACTAAAAAGCAGTTTAGTCCCCAACTTAGCCCATAAACATCTCCAAAAGTGGCTAAGAAATTTAGTATCACGATCTGAAACAATAGTATTTGGCACACCATGCAAGCGAATAATCTCACGAAAGAACAAATCAGCAACATTAACAGCATCATCGCTTTTATGACATGGTATAAAGTGTGCCATTTTCGAGAATCTATCCACGACAACAAATATGCTATCCCTCCCCTTCTTTGTTCGAGGTAAACCTAAAACAAAGTCCATAGATATATCCTCCCAAGGAACACTAGGTACAGGCAAAGGCATATATAAACCATGAGGATTGAGTCGTGACTTAGCTTTTTGACATGTAATGCAGCGAGCAATAAAACGCTCAACATCCCGTCTCATCTTTGGCCAAAAGAAATGTGTAGCAAGTACGTCCTCCGTCTTCTTCACGCCAAAGTGTCCCATTAATCCTCCTCCATGCGCCTCCTGCAACAACAAAAGACGAACGGAGCTAGCTGGAATGCATAGCTTGTTAGCACGAAACACAAATCCATCGTTAACGACAAACTTGTTCCACATTCTTCCTTCTTTACAATTCTGCATTACATCTTTAAAATCAGTATCATGCACATATTGATCTTTGATGGTCTCCAAACCAAATATTTTGAAGTCAAGTTGTGAAAGCATAGTATAGCGACGAGACAATGCATCAGCAATAACATTTTCTTTTCCCTTCTTGTGTTTAATGACATAAGGTAAAGTCTCAATGAATTCAACCCATTTAGCATGTCTACGATTCAGTTTAGCTTGACTTTTAATATGTTTCAAAGATTCATGATCAGAATGTATAACAAATTCTTTGGGCCATAAATAATGTTGCCATGTTTCTAAAGTCCGAACAAGAGCATATAATTCTTTATCATAAGTAGAATAATTCAGACTAGGCCCACTCAATTTTTCAGAAAAGTATGCAACAGGTTTGCCATCTTGTAATAACACACCTCCTAATCCAATTCCACTAGCATCACATTCATGCTCAAAAGTCTTATTAAAATCAGGAAGTTGGAGTAAAGGAGCATGTGTCAACTTATCTTTCAATACCGTGAAGGCTTCTTCCTGTGCGGTACCCCAAAGAAAAGGCACATCTTTCTTTGTAAGCTCATTGAGAGGTGCAGCAATGGTGCTGAAATCTCTCACAAAACGCCTATAGAATCCAGCGAGGCCAAGAAAACTCCTCACTTGTGTGACCGTTTTGGGCTGCGGCCAATTCTCAATAGCTTCAATCTTGGCTTTATCAACTTCAATTCCCTGTGGAGTAACAACATAGCCAAGAAAAGATACGCGGTCGGTGCAAAAGGTGCACTTCCCAAGGTTACCAAACAAACGTGCATCACGTAGAGCAATAAAAACAGCACGTAAATGTTCCGAATGTTCTTCCAAAGATCTGCTATAAATCAATATGTCATCAAAGTAAACTACCACAAATCGTCCAATGAAAGCACGTAAAACTTCGTTCATTAATCTCATGAAAGTACTAGGTGCATTAGTTAACCCAAAAGGCATGACTAACCACTCATATAATCCAAACTTAGTTTTAAATGCTGTTTTCCATTCATCTCCCAATTTCATACGAATTTGATGGTAGCCACTACGCAAATCAACTTTGGAGAATATTGTAGAGCCACTCAATTCATCAAGCATATCATCTAGCCTAGGAATAGGATGACGATAACGAATAGTAATATTATTAATGCCTCTACAATCAACACACATACGTGATGTACCATCCTTTTTCGGCACTAGAATAATAGGAACAGCACAAGGACTAAGGGATTCGCGTATATAACCTTTGTCGAGAAGCTCTTGTACTTGACGCATAATCTCCTTCGTCTCCTCTGGATTGGTACGGTATGGTGCACGGTTTGGCAGTGAAGCACCGGGAATTAAGTCAATCTGATGCTCAATCCGTCGAATAGGCGGTAATCCCGGTGGCACGTCTTGTGGAAAAACGTCAGCGAACTCCTGCAAAATGTTAGTGACAGCAGGAGGCAAAGAGGAAGGCACGTCCTCGAATGAAAATAATGCCTCTTTGCACACAAAAGCATAGCAAACAGATTTGCTGAAATCTAGCTCATCAATATCAGATTTGGTGGCAAATAAACATGCACTTTTCAATTTAATTGCAGAAGAAACACTAGATGGTTTATTATTAGGCTTCATTTGTTGCTCAAATTCTTTTGCCACAATCTGATTTTCACTCTCATGAGGACATCAATACAATTGTTACACCCACAGCCCCTGCTGCTATACATACTGGACCAATTACTAGAGCTCGTGCACGCCAACTAAATTACCAGGTACTTTCGTTTCTTGGTAATGATTCTAATGTTCATGAGAATATGATGCTGCCTAAATTGGATACATTTGTTTTGCTTACAAATGAAGGGCCTAGCTTGGAGAAGGATGAACATTGGAGCAAGAACAAGCATGGAGATGATGGCATGCGCAAGGGGAACAAGAACGGAGTTACAAGTGATGATTTCAGGACTTTGAAGCCACCATAATGGGTGCATGAAGCCTTGGACGAAATATACAAGATGCCACTTCATAAATTTCGTCCCGAGGCTATTTTAGGTGCTGCGTCACCTTATTATTGGGCCAGGCCCATGTAATTTCGAAATACATCAGTATAGGCTATTTTTAGAGTCCGTATGTGTGGGGAAACAAGAGATAGGGTTGATTTCGGACCCCTCCACCAAGGGCCACGAAATTCCCCCCTCTTCCTCCATATATACAGCCCTTAGGGCATCGTTTAGACTTTGGGTTTTGTTTAGATTAAAAGTTCACCATAGCTGCAACTTCGCGTACTTCGTTTGTGTTCAACGACCAGACAAAGGCGTCACAGAACCCCACCTTGATCAATAAAGCTTTCATCTTATATTCGCAATATCCAGATTGCAATCTTAGTTTCTTGCTTGTTCTTCGTTTGCTCGCAGGAAACAGACCCTCGTGGTCAGGTTGATCGTGCTCCGGCGTGGTCAATAACCTCTCGGAGTTGGTTTAGCGATTGCTAAGGCGCGACGTCCTCGCACGTTCGTAGTCGGATCGTCAAAGTCGACTTCCACCAAAGCGAAATCCACCATCTCATCGAAAGACGGGACACCTTTGCCTCTATCAATGGTGGTCTGAACATTGTAGATTATATCCTATTCCAACTACTTGGGCTGCTTTGAAAACTGCTATGCGTATGCGTTGGGTTCCACCATATTATCAACGTGAATTGCTTAAAAAATTGCAGCGTTTAAGACAAGGGAAAAATTCTGTAGAAGAATATTATCAGGAATTACAAACTGGCATGATTAGATGTGGTATTGTTGAGGAGAATGAAGCTATGCTTGCACGTTTTCTGGGTGGATTAAATAGAGAGATTCAGACCATTCTAGACTATAAGGAGTATACTAATATCACTCGTTTATTCCATCTTGCTTGTAAAGCTGAACGTGAAGTGCAGGATCGACAAGCATTGGGGCGAACTAACTTTTCTGCAGGCCGACCTTCATCATGGACACCACGTGCATCTTCTACTTCAACTGCACCAGCACCTCCATCCGGTGCCACCTCCAGCCGTGATACAAGAAAACAGGCACAACCACCATTATCTGCCAAGAGCGCACCTGCGGGGCCTGCACAGCGTTCTTCTTCTTCCATGGCATCAACAGGGCACACAAGTGATATTATTTGTCGTCGTTGTAAGGGAGGAATTCATTATGCGAGAGAATGCAAATCTCCGCGTGTGATGATTGCTACCGCGGATGGTGGATATGAGTCCGCTAGTGACTATGATGAGGAGACTTTGGCTCTTATTACACGTGAAGAACATGGTGGAGATGATTCTGATCATGAGACGCAATACATGGCTCCTGAAGACGCTGACAGGTATGAATGTTTAGTTGCTCAACGAGTTTTGAGTGTGCAGGTCACACAAGCTGAGCAAAATCAGAGGCACAATTTGTTCCATACCAAGGGAGTTGTGAAGGAACGTTCTGTGCGCGTCATCATAGACGGAGGTAGTTGCAACAACTTGGCTAGCATGGAGATGGTGATAGAGGCGGGGTGTCCCGATCTTTCGATGAGATGATACTACCGATTTGGTGGAGACGACTTTGACGATCCGACTACAAACGTGCACGACGTTGCGCCTTAGCAATCGCTAAACCAATCTCCTGAGGTTATTGACCACGCCGGAGCACGATCAACCTGACCACGAAGGTCTATTCCTGCAAGCAATCGAAGAACGAGCAAGAATATGATAAAAGCAATCTGAATATTGCGAATATATATGAAGTATTGATAAAGGTGGGGATCCGGAAGCGGTCTTGGTCTGGTCGTTGGACACAAACAAAGTACGCGAAGTTGCAATGGCTAACTTTTAACTAAACAAATCCCAAGGAAAAGCTACTAGATGGATCTACTTATATAGGAGCAAGGGGTGGCGGCCAAGGAGGTGGGAGGACGTCCCAAGGCAGCCTAAAACTAAATCTAGGTCGTACAAGGCCAATGGGCCCAAGTGGAGGTGATGTAACACCTTTGGACTTGTAATTTGACTCGGATTCTGCTGCAGCATCAGATTGTTTCGTCCACAACTCAACGCTCCGGACGAATTTGAAGGTGATTCCAATTGGGTTGGAAAGTGCACGAAATCTAGTTTCCAACAAAGAAAGAATCACCCAATTCGGAGTCCGTATGAAAAACTTGTGTGCGTTATGAGTCAGGTGTGTCTGTGCAGTCCGAATCTGAATCCAGAACGTGAGAGACCTGGACTGTATCTTCTCTTGGGCCAAAAGTGACGTGAGAGAACTTTTTGGACAGCAAATAAACATCTCTTTCTTCCTTATCTTCATATGTGGATTGTACAAATGTCCCATACACCTGCAATTAGACAAAACACAAAAGTGTGTGAAGTATTTTTGTTCTGGATAACATAAATAGATTATTGAATAGTTTGCACTAGAAATCACCTGACAAATATGCATATATGCAATATTTTTGGTCATATCCAAGGTAGTCATGTCCTCATCATCCTCCCCTTCTTGAAAATAAAGCCGTCCTCGGCGTTGCTTAATCTGAAATGTGGCTAACAAAAGAGACAAGGTGTACATGTTGTATATGTATATGTCATCCATTTTTACTTCCCTTGATTTTTGCATATATGACACATGAATAGATGAGTAACTTGCATAG